>NW_026986644.1:50000-131989 GCF_031307605.1 Tribolium castaneum | reverse complement strand
TGGAATCTTATAATTTAAATTACAAATAGAATGTGCAGGTCCTAAAAATTCACCTGTTAAGTGACAATGATTACGAACTCTATCACAATTTAGACTTCCGTAATCTGTTTTGAAAGGTTCTTTACATAAATGACAATGGGTAGATATTTGAAAAACCAATTCATCTAACGGAGTCATTTCAAGTGGTACGATATGTTTGAGGTGATCGTGATAAAGTCTATTTACATCATCTTGCAACCATTTCACAAAAATTTTAGGAGCATCTTTTCCTCGATAAGTCCGATAAATTGATAAATTATCATTATATGCACATTTTATGTAATATCCGAAACTATATGGTTCATGTAAATGTGTAACAATTGTACGGATATTATCGGCTGAATTATCATTGCGTAAAGGTTTTAAAATAGATTCAAAATCGAAATAAAATACAAAAGGAACTTTAAGAGATTTATCAAAATTTTGAAATGTTAATTCATACCAGGCACTTCTTTACCAAATTTATTTATAATCAGATCAGAAGTTGGTAATGTAGTGACAACTTCATTACAAGCATACTTACGATGTTTAACTAATTTTTGTCACTCGAAAAAAATAATAGACAACCGTTACATATAAATTTAGCATGATTATGTTTGGAAAGTTGTGAACTTATTAATCGAGAAATGTTGCTTATCAGACAGTAATGTTTGATCATTCTTTCATCGTCTACGATAAGTAATAAATTTACATGAATGTCTCGTTTCTTAGAAGTTAAATAAAGGGACCTATAATATCTGATACCCATTTACCTTTTTCATGATCAAAACGCTGCTCTGTTCCATAGACATTTACACTAATATTATTAAGTGCTTCAAATTTAAAAATATCAGTTAATTTAACCGGAAATGAAATATCTGTAAAATCTAATTCCTCTTCAAACTCACGATAAGCATCAACTCGATGTCGATTAACATTTACTTCAGTTGAATGAAGGTGTGCCAAAACAGACCATTTGAAACATTCATTATCATCATTATGAATATTGATACCGCTCTCCGCTTCGCTATGTCCTTCGGTAATGGTATATATGTTGATGCACGTAGTGGATTGAATTTGTTGATATTAAGTTCCAAAAACAAAATTTCCATTAAAATCCAACCTAAAAAATTTAATACAATAATATGTTTATAAATAAAATTGATATTACTTACCACTATCTTTTTCCAAGAATTCACTCATTTTGTTTTTTTATGACGCCACATATTTCTTCCAGTTCTACCTTAATATTTGTCGATATTGAAATGATGATATTTTTAGTGTTGAATGATTTGATTTCGATAATGTCTTTAGAAGGTAAAATATATTTAGCAAAAAGTTCGAAATTAATTTTAAGTTGGTTAAATTCTCTCAGTTTTCTAGTTATTAAAGTGATAAGTTTATCTTGATTTCTTTCAAAAAAATTGCACACTTCCAAGTCATCTAGTTGTGAATTTTTCAATCGGTATGAGGTAATTCTTGATTTGAAGGCAACTTGATATTCTTCAACGAAATCATCATCATCATTAATTTTGGCGGAGATGACACTTTTATGTTTTAAAGAACGTAAATGGTTTAATCTGGATCCTCTGTAGTGACTATTGCATATTTCACAAAATTGATGAAATGAACATGATGGAGCGTTAGTAGTAACTTCTAAAACAAAAACAAGTTATAATAATAATAATATAAAGAATATTTACAAAAATACCTTGTAAAGGTGTTCTAGTTGTCAGGCGGGCTTTTTTAGGAGTCATATCATCCGAATCCATTGAACACAATGATGAATTTGTAATATGACGCCTATAGTTATCAAATCTCGTAAATGACGTTTTACATCCGGTGCAAGTGAGTTTAGATAATTTATCACCTTAAAAATGCTCTTAATTAAAACAATTTCTATAACGTAAAATGTATTTACTTACTATGTTTTTTTACATGACGTGTTAAAGCATCTTTGCGAGTAAACTTGTTATCGCATTGAGAGCACTTGAACATGATTACTTTCATACACGGACAGTCGAAGTAGAAATGAATTAATCATTGATGCGATATGATTTTATATTCCATAAACTTTGCAACCGGATATTGTGGTTCCTTACGTAAAAATTCAAAAAATTCAAAATATAACTGATAAAAATTTAACGTTTTTAAGGAAAAAAACGTTAGACAGGAAATATGATAACAAAAATAATCAGAATGAATATTATTTTTTATTAGACATAAAACAAACTACATACTTAAACTAACAAAGTCATACACCTAAATAAATTTTTAATTGCAGTTTTTAAGCCAAACCTAACGCTATGAACATCATAAAAACGATCCAACATGTACAAACAATTCCAAACATTGCTAAAAAGGTAGGAACATGATTAAAACAATTTTTTATTGAAACTACATCATGATCATTAAGTATAAGTCTCTTCCAGTCAGTATCAATATAATTACTATTGGTAAAAACTAGTCTTAATTTAAAATATATTACAGAGTTTGCTATAGAAACATTTTCATATTTAAATATTTCTATTGCAGTATTGCTCAAATAACCCAGATTCATCTTCTTCCATTGGTAATCAACATCGTTGAAAAATAAACTTTTCCAGAGAGGAGACCATCTTGTGTTGTTAGGACTTTCACTAGTGAAGACGATGTACATATCTACAACATCTAACGGTTTTTGCACGTACAACACATTTTGTATAAGAGTAACAAACAAGATGAGTGATGAGTTCAAAAGAGGCATTACACTTGAAACGCAGTGGGTTGTTGTTGTTGTTGTTGTTGTTGTTGTTGTTGTTGTTGGCTTCCTGTATCATCTAAAATACACGAAACACAATTATTTATTGATGAAGGAGGACCATCAAACTGATCTTCGTCAAAACTGTTATAATAATGTTGTAAACATGGTAGATTCAGCTTTATATCATGATCTTGTTGATATGTTTCCGGTAATTTATGAAATATATCCATCAACTGGCACGGTCCTAATTTCAGTAGTTCCAGTTTCATTAGTAATCGAATATCGCTTATGGTTTTTTCAAAATGCAGCACTTTTTTTATAACAGGTTCTACACTCGTTGCCATCTTAAATGGAACTAAATTAGACGTTAAATAATTATATCGTATATATATTTCTTATTTATTAGGTAATATCTTTCATTTCAATCCAACTATTCTGATTATCTGGTAAACCTAACCATTTCACAAATAATTTAGTTCCTTTACGTCGAATCACTTTCTCAACTAAATAGACGTCAGGATATTGAGTTTTTGATAATTCCCAAATATAAAAAGCTCCTTTGATTGGTTGACCTTCTTTATCTTCTAGCAGAAATGTTACAGGATTGGTTAGATTAATCTTACTGATTTTAAAAATTTCCGTTGACCAATTGGGTGTATATCCTTTTTCAAATAACATCTTTTCTTTGCTAATTCTTACGAAATCTCCGACTTTAAATTTTTTTCTGTTTTTATCAACAATCTTTAGATGATCATATGCTGTTATGTCTCCTTGATTCGAAGCGTTTATCTCTGTGGGTTTCCTTCCTGTTGTTCGATGTATTGTAGTATTATAATTTTTGGTTATCTCTTGCAATTTATTTATCCATTTATGTGTCGCAAATAACGTAAAATATCGATAAATTTTGGATTTTAAAGTACGTATAACTCGTTCAGCAATTGCTGCTTTTTTAACGCTGTACGTACTATAGTGATTAATATTATAACGTCTCATCAAATCCTGAAAAGTGGTATTATAAAATTCCTTTCCTTGATCTGACTGTAAATTCTTTGGTATTCGTTCTTTTTCATTCTTCAGTATTGATTCCATAGCTCTGCTAACCTCATTAGCTGATTTCGATTTCAGTGGTCTGGTCCATAAAAATTTAGAAAAACAGTCGATTACGACTAAAATATATTTAAATCCATTATTATGATAAGATAAATTTTGCATTTCTGCTAAATCTACTTGCCATAAATCATCCAATCCTTTAATTATAGTACGTCTTCGTTTAAAATTCCTGCGTGCAGGTTTAAATATCTCGTTTACCAATTTTTGCTTTACATCACTAACTTGCTTTAGTCGAACCATTGCTTATTTACGGTACACTTCTCTACAATTTCCATGACGATCTGACATTTGACCTGGAGGACACTTGTTTTTATTATGAGGCATGGGTTCTATCTTTCACTATTTTCATATGAATCTGTTACTTTCCTTTTCTTTGATATAGGTACATTTTCAAGTTGATCTGTATCACCTGCTTTAGAACGTTTGGAAATGGTTTCTGGTTTTATCTTAATACTATCGATTCCTTCAAAGCGTTCTTCAAGTTTTTTTATTCGTCTGGTTATCTCATTTGAATTATTCATAAATTTTTTCCACTTGTTATCGATTTCATAATTTATACTTAAATGTTTGTTATGCAATTCTGATTCAATCGTGTGAGGAATTGTAGCAATTATATTATCAATTTTTTCATCAAGTATTTTGTACTTAACATTCATGGTTAAGTTTAACTGATTAAATTTATCCATCCATATAGCATCTGCTTTATGAACATTATTATTTAAATCCGTTAAAGCAGCTATTACTCCTTCCATCTTTTGGTATATTTGTTTACTTACTAAATCAATATATACCTTATTCGCACAATCTTTGTCTTCTGTTGGATCATTAATGTTACAGATTCTATGATGTTTTAAATCAAGGTCACCATCAGCAGTGAAAACAAAAGGTGATGGTGTAGATTTAAAAAATGCACTTGATGCTGATAACACTTTACGTCCGAATAGATCAATGGGCATTTCAACACTGAGGATTAACCAGAAAAAAACTTAAGCCTAATATATTACACCACATTCCTTTAATTCTTCTTCTATTGATAAAATTTCATTCAGATGGGAATTGTTACCCGCTTTTGTCGCTGCATGTAATAATGCTAGACGTGACACTAATTCATTTATGTCATCCCAGTAAACATATTCTACACGTTTATTAGTGAATAATCCTTCACCAATAAACGGAGATTTAGGAAATGAAGTAAACATTGGTTGCACAATTTGAGTATATTTTACACCTCTATGACCTTTTAGTTGTTTTGTGGGATCATTATTTTTTCTATGTGTATTAGAAATTTCAAGTATTTTTTTGTATGCTGACCGATCCTCTTTTGTAATTTGAGTGTATTTATCTTCAGGGTTTTTAAAAAATATTAGTCTGTATAAACCAGGAGTACCAGGAAATGATTCATTATCTAAAATTAAATCACCATTTTGACTGATTATTAATTCATGTTTACCCATAAATAGTTTATTCTCTTTTGAATTATATCTAGGACCAAATGTCTGATCACTGGTTTTCTCTAAAACTGCTTCTATTGCATTTCTCGCAACTGGAGGATATTGTTCTAAAAATTCATCTAAAATATGTCTGCTATTAATTAAATCATCCATAGTGTCAGATTTGGTTTCTTCATCTTCTTCTTTTATTTCTGGTAATGACTCATATATTTCTTCTGGTTGTCGCAGTGATGTACTAGGTTCATATGTTTCTTCAACTGGTAGTTCAAGTTCTTGTTTAATCTTTTCTTTTTTTGGTAGTTTAAGAAATTGTTTCCTTTGCTTTTGAATATGATGTTTTGGTCTTTTGTGTTGTTTTTGTTGTTGTTGCTGTGGTGGTGGAGATTGCTTCTCCAATTTTATTGAAATTTCTTCTAAAGGATTTATAACAGGCTGAAAAAGCTTTTTAATTGACTCATCCGCTTCACTGCTGTTTAACTTTATGGCTTTATACTTCTTTCGAATTGAATCAGCTGCTTTTAATATATGTCTTTTAAGGTTTTGATCTGGTTTGGTACCCATCATTACCGCTTAATGTTATAAACTAACCGAACAAATCAGAATTATTGTTTATATAACTTCTTATTCGACTGCTATTATAACGGGTCTCAAACTGATATTAACCGATCTCAAACCGATCAGGAACTGCTTTTTAACAGACATTAACCGGTCTGAAACCGATATTAACCGGTCTCTATCCGATAATAACCGCTCTGGAACCGGTATTAACCAATATCACACCGATACTAACCGGTCTGAGACCGATATTAACCGGTCTCTAACCGGTATCTAACCGATACTAACCGCTTTGGAACCGGTATTAACCGATATCGCACCGATACTAACCGCTGTGAAACTGATATTAACCGGTCTGGAAACGTTCTCAAATAGATATCACTCTACACTTGAATAAAATGATCAAACCCTTTTCTATATCGACCCTTATTTAATTCATTATCTTTACATATAACCAAAAAACCATATTGGTTTTTCCAACATTCCTGACATATTTCACAGAATTGTTCGAATTTCATATCAGCACCAACATGATCTTCATATACATGTTTTAAATTTAACAGATCTTGTTTTAATATTACCAATAAATTTGCATTATCTCGAATTAAATGTTTCGGTATTTTTGTATATGTTTGACAGAGATAGAAACTATCAATATTTTTATGCCGGCCCATGCAAAAGTAATCCCTTATCTTAGCTTGATTACACATTATGACATCATCAAATATAAAAATAGAGTTATTTTTTGCATCTTTTGGATCTAGCACGTCTTCATTATGTTCATACTGGTTATATTCCATTCCTTTAATTTTTTGTAGCACATCACTAAGCAGTTTATACTTCGGTTGATATAATGATTTACAATAAATATATATGTTTTCAAATTTCAATCCGTTGGGATCAAACAATAAAGACAATAATATGTTAGTTTTTCCTCCACCAGAAGGTCCACAAATTATACAACGTATTGATTCGGGTAAAAGTGTACCATGTCGATGAGACATTTTATGTTTATTATCAACATTATTATAATCATGATTTATGATAGGTAATTGTAATTTTTGCTTTAACACTTTCATTTTCATACTAAATTAAAAACATTTATAAGAAGGTTTATATAGGGAAAAAAGTTCAGTTAAATGTTGTCTTTCAAAGGGGAAGGACTATTAAATACTGCAATCAATAAATTACCTTTTGAATTACATTTACCAGGATATCAATATTGCGGACCTGGTACAAAACTTAAGAAACGGTTAGAACGAGGTGATCCTGGAATAAACAAGCTTGACAGCTTTTGTAAAACGCACGATATAGCTTACGCTAATTCCAACGATTTAAAAGATAGACATCAAGCGGATCGAATTTTAGAAGATAGTGCATGGTCACGTGTTAAGTCTAAAGACGCTTCATTTGGTGAAAAAGCAAGTGCCTGGTTTGTAACTAACGCAATGAAAGTCAAAAGGAAATTAGGTATGGGAATCCAAAGGAAAAAATCGAAAAGGAAGACAAAGAAATCTAGAAAGAGGACACAGAAAAAACAACAACCTTTTCATAAAGCTCTTTTATCAAATTTAGAAAATAAGGGATATGATAATATAAAATCTGCATTATCAGCTGCTCGTATAGCAGTTAGAAAATCTGGAGGTCGTAAGCGTATAAAAATTCCTCGTATTATACCTATAAAAACAGGAGGATTTTTACCATTGTTACCATTAATTTTTGGAGGACTTAGTGCCTTAGGGGCTATGGGCGGAGGTGCTGCTGCTATAACTAAAGCTGTAAATGATGCTAAAGCAGCGAAACAGAAATTAGATGAGAATAAACGTCATAATAAAGTACTGGAAGATATCGCTATCGGGAAGGCGGGAAGTGGTTTATATCTTCGAAAGCAACCACGAGGTTATGGATTGTATTTACGTAAATTTCCAAAAAACTACCAATAAAACTGCCTAATAGGGCACTAACTGATAATGATTTAAGAAGATATGCTAAATTATTAAAACTACCCAAATTTAAAGGCGTTTTTATGAGAGATGAATTAATTCATATGAAACCTGATAAGACAGAATGTGCTATCATTAATTTGGACTCTAAAAAAGGATCCGGAACTCATTGGGTTTGTTATAGAAAAACAAATAAACAGGTTGATTATTTTGATAGTTATGGAAATCTAAAGCCACCTCTAGAATTAGTACGATACTTAGGAAATTGTAATATTTACTTTAATCATGATCGTTATCAATTTTTATCATATAATTGCGGACATTTATGTTTGATGTTTTTACATAATAAAAGATGAGATAATCATGTATTTTATTCAGTCATGTATAAGACATTCTCCCTAACAGGTGTTGAAAGTACGCTGTCTGAACACTATGAGCCACCCATTGACCTTGAAGAAAATTCGAATTATTCTATAGCTTTAATCGGTTTTTATACTAACAATAATATACCAAATATAGAAGAGGGTACAAATAAATTTTATTATTTTGCTCCGAACACTACTGAAGAAAAAGTGATAACATTTCCGAAAGGTGCTTATGAAATAGCTGCTATAGAAAAATATATACAAATTATTCTTAGTGGACGATCTGCAACTGATGCTCAAAAACAGAATACATTTTCATTGAAGGCTAACGAAAACACATTAAAGTGTGAGATATTTAGTATTTACGACATTAATTTCGCTCACGAAGATAGTATTGGTAAATTGTTAGGTTTTTCTAAAAGGAAACTTAAAGCAAGACAATTACATGAAAGTGATTTACCTGTTAACATAATTAAGGTTAATACAATACGTATCGAGTGTAATATTGTAAGAGGTTCTTTCTACAAAAACAAAGAATCTCATACTCTTTATGAAACTGCTTTAAGTGTTAGTCCAGCCGAACAGATTTTTGTGGAACCATTAAATCCTATTTATTTACCTATCATTAATAGATCCAATATACCTAACCTAACTATTGATATTGTTGATCAAGACCATTGTCCTATAGATTTTAACGGTCAAACAATCAATATTCGTCTTGCTCTGAAAAAAGAAGCATAAACATGGGTTTAGTGTTTCAAAATCAATATAAAAAATCATACAATCCATCAAATTATCAGTCAGTATCTTGTCATCAGTCGACATTATCACATCAGAGCGTGCAGATTCTTAAATCGTTAGGATATAATGTCCGCCAGCAAACTTCAGGTTTACAGTTCACCGGAAATAGACGACAGCATAAGTAAAGAGGAAGAACATACATATAGTCCGCAAGTAAGATCTTTCGATAACAATGATGAAATCGAAATTATAATTAATCAGAGAGATATTTGGATTTCTCTCTTTGAATCATTTATACAAGTGGACGGTGAGTTCATACCAGATCCGGTACCGGAAACTGGCGGTGGAAATGTAACCTTGACTAATAATGCAGCAGCATATTTATTTGAGAATGTAAGCTATGAATTGAATAATGTTGAGTTAGATAGTGTACGTGAAGTCGGAACAGTATCTACAATCAAAACTTTTCTATGTTATGGCAAAGATGAAGTAAGAGCATTAACTCTCGCTGGATGGAATGATCAAGAAAGTCAACAACTGAAGACATTTAATGAAACTGATAATACGTTTTCATTTAGAATCCCTTTATCTTATCTGTTAAATTTACCATTTGATTATCATCGGATAGTTAGCGGTCATCAAAAACTTCGATTAATACGAAGTCGTAACGATGCTAATTGTTTCATTTCTACCGGAACGAGAAAAGCGACACTTAAGATTAACAATATTGAATTAAAAGCAAAACATGTTTACCCAAATGATGAAATTAAATTAACTATATTAGAAGGGATCAACAAAGATCGTGTTATATCGTTACCGTTCAGAAAATGGGAAATTCATGAACTTCCATCAGTTCGACAAACTAATAACGACATCTGGAGAGTTAAAACATCTACTCAATTAGAAAGACCAAGATTTATTATCGTTTGCTTTCAAACAAACCGAAAAAATAATCCAAAGTCTGATGTTACTCTATTTGATCATTGTGATGTAAGAAGCGTACGTTTATGGTTGAATTCAAATGTTTATCCATATGAAACATGGAAACTACAATTTGCTAAAAATAAATATTTAGAAGCATATCAAGCTTACGTTGATTTTTATAAGGAATTTAATGGAAAAGATCGTGCTGAACCTATATTAAGCTATACAGATTATACAAAAAGACCGATATTTGTATTAGACTGTTCCAAGCAAAACGAAGCAATTCGAAGTTCCACCATTGATATCAGCTTAGAATTTGAAAGCGATAATAATTTCCCAGCCGATACAAGAGCTTATTGTATTATCATTCATGATAGAATAATGCAGTACTATCCGTTAACAGGAATAATTAGACAACTGATATAAGGATGAAAAAAAGTGTTACTATAAGTGATAGTGCTCCGGAAGTACATAATCTAATAGTTTGGTCATATGCTTATCAAGATGCTAGAAAAGGAAACTATTGGATACAATGCGCTGCAGACAGAGAAAGGTTTAAGTTTAGAATTAATCAAATGAAAAATATTTTAAAGGAGATCTTAAATTCTGCTCATCGTGAACAAATTTTTCAGTCTAGATTTAAGTGTTCAACATGAAGGTAGTAGTGATTGATGTTCAAGGATTTTATATACCTGAATTCATCGTTAAAGAATTAACAATATTTGATGGACATCGAACTGGTCACTATTTGTTTAAATCACCGGTGCCGTTTCGTCAACTAAGTGCAGATGTAAAAAAACAAGTGAAATATTTAGAATTAAATCATCATCTATTACGTTACAACAGTGGAAATATCGACTATGAAAATATTTATAACATACTAGAAGAAAATATTATCGATGATGTTATCGATATTATTTACGTAAAAGGAAGCGTTAAAGAGGATTTTTTAAGACAATTTTTCGATTCAAAGGACTTTTACCCTAGGATCATCAATTTGGAGGAAGCAAACTCTTGTCCAAAATTGCAACCACAACTTCCGTTATGTATGCATCATTACTTAAAAACTAAAATATGTATCTGTAGTCTTAATAATGTACGGTTTATTTATAATTATGTAATTCAGAATTTACCGAAATAAACGTTTAAAGTTTTAATCTCGTTTCCTTCTCCTACTTCATTAACCTGCCCTCTCCACTCTAGTTAAGATTACAAAAAGTATAAAGGGATCAACTTTTAGTGTGTGAAATAATTTTTATTGAAATATCAACAGTCAACACAACCATCATGTCTAGTAAGTAGAAATAATTTTTACATTATTTTATTTTAAATTTTTTCCGAATCAATTGTTTGAAATTTAATTACAACACTTCATCATCAGTCTTAATAAATTAATGTAATCTATTTATTAAATTTCTCTTTCTTTTGTTACAGAACATCCCGCAGGTTACTATGGGGACTATAACCCAGATTTGGTTGTTAACCACGCTGGGTTAACCGAAGAGGAGGTGGACCACCTCCTCACCCAAATTCCCGCGGGCACCTTCGAGTGGGTTTCCCTTATTAACATCTATCTGCGACTGGAACCGCCCCCATCCCTTGGAGGTTATTTTGATATTTTTACCGTGGGGCGCTTGACCGCCGCGATAGACACCGATGAGGAGCGGGGTATAATTGACATTTGGGTATGGGTACATTAAACCTCATACATGTTGGATCGTTTTATGATGTTCATAGCGTTTTTTATGATGTTCATAGCGTTAGGTTTGGCTTAAAAACTGCAATTAAAAATTTATTTAGGTGTATGACTTTTTTAGTTTAAGTATGTAGTTTGTTTTATGTATAATAAAAAATAATATTCATTCTGATTATTTTTGTGATCTTATTTCCTGTCTAACGTTTTTTTCTTGTAAATTTATGAATCAAAAATTTTATAAATATCCAGTTGTATTTGATTATTAATTTATCGTTACAATCATTTTCCCCAAAAAATTTATATCCAATAGTTTACAAACAATATATACATTTCTAATAGTTAAAACACATTTATACATCTTTTATAAAAAAAGTGGATTTGTTTAATTGAAATAGGTAAAAATTCATATCCAAAACCTTAATTAATTACTGGGCGGTTAACATTTTTTACCAAAAGATTTTGAAGAATTTACAACAATTTATCATAAACCCTCAACAGATGATATAGTAATTATTGTAAAAGCTGAAGTTTATATTTTTTTCATTATCTACTTTTAGATTTAAAACTAATTATCCGAAATCTATAAGCGAAGAATTTAAAATATCAAGTCCAATTTCGGCAGCGATAACAACTTACTCAGGTGGTATTTATCTTTTTCTCAGAGATAATACATATATTACATTATCTAGTTGCATCTCTGGATATAATGTTCCTGGTTTAACAAACGAATTATTTGAAGGTGTTCCTAATAAAATAACAAGGACATTTAGATATTTAAACGGAAAGCTGTACTTTTTTAATGAAAATAATTACTTTGAATATGATGAGTTTACTAAGAGTGTCATACAAGCGGGACCTAAAACTTTATCTATATTTAACATTAATTGTCCGCGAGAACCCATCTTAATTCAATTGAAAAAATTATCTTTTAAAAAGATTATTACACACAATGCAGTCCTGGTTGAAAATTTAACAGATTATACTCGTGAAGAAGATAGTTGGTGTAGTTGGTGTATTCATCAGTGTTTGTTTACAGTAAGTTTATATTACAACTTAATAAAACGTTCTTTCTAAACATCTAATTTAAACATCTAATTTCAGCTTCAGACCTACAAAAGTTGTGCCAAAAAGACGCATCGTAAGTTTATCGAAAATATTGACTTCGGCACAAGTTCTTCATCCACAAATTCTTCCGATTCAGACTACTGAATTCTTCTCTAAAACCAACATAAATAATCTTTTTTTGGTAAATTCTTTAATTTTTTAAATTTGTTTACCACATTTGATTGCTAAAAATGTGTTTAATTTTTTAGGAAAATTTTTATCAAATTTTTATCAAACAAAAAGTGCGTCACAAAATTCCTACGATAAGGTAAACCACAAAATTAGTATTAAATCATATTTTATTTCATTTTTATTTTTTAGGAAAGCGTGTTATCTGTTAACCGCAAAAATTGATTATAAAAGTTCCGTTTTTTACACATTTCACCAGTTTTATTAAAACTATCTTTGTGAGAAGTTGTATGTGCTCCGCTGTGTATTTTTGCATTTAAATTTCAAAGGATTCTGTAATGGCTGATCAACTATTAAATCTGAATAAAATTGCTGCCTGTGAATATACTGATACATATGTCAGTGCCAACGATTTGGAAGTGAACAAGAAATATAAAATCATCAATTTAACCAAGGCAAACACACAACATGGGGTTATGATGGTAGCATATCTGGACAACGTCGGTAAAGTTTTTTTACCTAAACGACTAACAGCAGTTATGAATGATACCATAATTACGACACTAATGGAAGGACTCGGATCTTATTTGATTTATATGGGACGTAAGCAAGCTAATGGAAATCAGGAACATGATGCCCACATTTTTAATTTCGAACGTATTGTTCACGAAGATTAATGTAAAATTTTTTGGTAAGTGTCATGTTCACCTCTATTTAAAAAACTAATTTATGATTTTTTTCAGGTTTCCAAAATAGACAGCACTATCCACTCTACCTACCTGAGGTTCGACTCCCCATGGAAGGAACAACAACAACAACAACTTTTTTTGCATTATATTTTAAACAAATAACAAAATAAACTTGGTGCGCAACAGACAAGTTAGGCAAACAACATTACAAAAATAAAAAACTACATATACTAGGTTTTTTTTCCTTATCGATAAAATAATGACTTTCCTTTATTAGTTATTAGTGACAAGCGCGATGATTTTCTGATATTTTGCTTAACTCAATACAGCATGTATTGTATATATACTTCATGTATTCACAATTGCACATTTCAAAAATCATATATTCAAAATTTCACAACCCCAAAAACCAAAAATTTCACAACCCCAAAAAGCTACTACTACTACTACTACTACTTGTTTTCTTGGTTGCATATTCGCAAACGGGCGGGGGGTGTGTTTAAAAAAAAAAAATGGAGGCCAGCGCCATCTTTGATTGACGGCTGCGCTGACGGCAGCGCCATCTAGCGAAAAGTTTGCAGACCGTGGCGCCATCTAACGTGAGAATTTAGGCGGAATTTGTGACGACATCGGCGCTACCAACATTACACCCAATATTAATTTTTAAATAAATTAAAATTTTGGCGCCATTTTTTTTAACAAACAAACATGGCCGACTAATTTCAAATATTAATTTTGAAATAATTTAAATTTGGCGCCAATTTACCATTAAACAAAAATGACCGCCGCCGACTTTCAAACTTCCAAGATGGCGACGATTATTATTATTATTATTATTATTATACTACATAAATATATTTGCACCATCACAAATGGCGTCAGTCGGCCGCAGGCCGGCTGACCAGCTGGTCGCAGGCCAGCGAGCTGCGATTACGCGCTTGCGTCTGCGGCTGACTGACACAATTTTCACACATGCGCAGTAGAGGGAGGTGGAGGTGGTTTTTGAACCGGCTATCTCTATCTACTTATTGCATAACTTTTACGAAGTACGACGTCCAAAAATATTGAAATTTTTTTTTATATTAAGGTAAAATGTGAGAACACATAAATTAATAATAATGCAACTTGCAATACACTTAATATGTACTGATGTTGCATAACCTTCACGAAGTACTATGTTCAAATATAAATTAATATTATTGCGACTCGCAATACACTAAATTTGTATCAATATTGCATAACTTACACGAAGTACAACGTTTAAAAATATTAAATGTTTTATTTGTAGTTTGCATATAATAAAAAAAAACAAATTTTTATGTAAATTACGTATCTATAAATAAACGTACACATTTAACAATTAAATAAACTTAGTATTTTGGCCTAGATATTAAATTAAAACATAAAAATGCATAATATTTATTAAAATGCAACTTGCAATACACCAAATGTGTATTAATATTGCCTAACTTGTACGAAGTACAACGTTCATTTAAGTGCATTAAGTATGGTGCTCTGTGCGATGAAATACGACGTTCATGTAACCATAAAGTAATAAACGAAGTACGGCAATCACAAATGCAGCACTCAAAATTATTGTTTCATTGCACGACGTTTGCTTTGTTTCTGACTGCGACGAAATGCAGCGTTTATTTGCACGTGCTGCCGACTGCGACGATGTTTAGCGTTCATTTGACTTTGTACATAGTACAGACGAAGTACGACGTTTGCGAAGTACGGCACTCAAAATCGTGATTTTCTTGTCCGACGTTTATCTGCACGTGCTGTCGACTGCGACGAAGTTTAGCGTTCATAGTACAAACGAAGTACGACGTTCACAAAGTGAGGAAGTAAAACGTAAACATTAAATAAAAATAATGCAACCCACAATACACAAATTGTGTATCAAAATTGCATAACTTTTACGAAGTACGACGTTCAAAAATATTAAAGAATTTTATTTCTGTGGTATATAATAAAAAACCAGCAAATTTTTTTGCAACTTACGTATCTGTAAATAAATGTAACCATTTAGCAACTAATCAAAATTGTTTTTTTGCTTAGATATTAAAGTAAAACAAAAAATACATTAAATTTATAAAATGCAACCCGCAGCACACTAGGTGTGCAATAATATTGCATAACCTTTGCGAAGTACGACGTCCAAAAATATTAATTTTTTTTTATATTGAGGTTAAAAGTGAGAAAACATAAATTAATATTAATGCAACCTGCAATACACTTAATATGTACTGATGTTGCATAACCTTCACGAAGTACTATGTTCAAATATAAATTAATATTATTGCGACTCGCAATACACTAAATTTGTATTAATATTGCATAACTTACGCGAAGTACGACGTTCAAGAATATTAAAGAATTTTTTTTGTGTTGTATATAATAAAAAAACAGCAATTTTTTTTGCAAATTACGTATCTGTAAATAAATGTAAACATTTAGCAACTAATCAAAAGTGTTTTTTTGCCTAGACATTAAAGTAAATCATAAAAATACATTAAATTTATAAAATGCAACCCGCAGCACAACAGATGTGCATCAATATTGCATAACTTTTACGAAGTACGACGTCCAAAAATATTGAAATTTTTTTTTATATTAAGGTAAAATGTGAGAACACATAAATTAATAATAATGCAACTTGCAATACACTTAATATGTACTGATGTTGCATAACCTTCACGAAGTACTATGTTCAAATATAAATTAATATTATTGCGACTCGCAATACACTAAATTTGTATCAATATTGCATAACTTACACGAAGTACAACGTTTAAAAATATTAAATGTTTTATTTGTAGTTTGCATATAATAAAAAAAAAACAAATTTTTATGTAAATTACGTATCTATAAATAAACGTACACATTTAACAATTAAATAAACTTAGTATTTTGGCCTAGATATTAAATTAAAACATAAAAATGCATAATATTTATTAAAATGCAACTTGCAATACACCAAATGTGTATTAATATTGCCTAACTTGTACGAAGTACAACGTTCATTTAAGTGCATTAAGTATGGTGCTCTGTTCGATGAAATACGACGTTCATGTAACCATAAAGTGATAAACGAAGTACGGCAATCACAAATGCAGCACTCAAAATTATTGTTTCATTGCACGACGTTTGCTTTGTTTCTGACTGCGACGAAATGCAGCGTTTATTTGCACGTGCTGCCGACTGCGACGATGTTTAGCGTTCATTTGACTTTGTACATAGTACAGACGAAGTACGACGTTTGCGAAGTACGGCACTCAAAATCGTGATTTTCTTGTCCGACGTTTATTTGCACGTGCTGTCGACTGCGACGATGTTTAGCGTTCATTTGACTTTGTACATAGTACAGACGAAGTACGACGTTTGCGAAGTACGGCACTCAAAATCGTGATTTTCTTGTACGACGTTTATTTGCACGTGCTGTCGACTGCGACGATGTTTAGCGTTCATTTGACTTTGTACATAGTACAAACGAAGTACGACGTTCACAAAGTGAGGAAGTAAAACGTAAACATTAAATAAAAATAATGCAACCCACAATACACAAATTGTGTATCAAAATTGCATAACTTTTACGAAGTACGACGTTCAAAAATATTAAAGAATTTTATTTCTGTGGTATATAATAAAAAACCAGCAAATTTTTTTGCAACTTACGTATCTGTAAATAAATGTAAACATTTAGCAACTAATCAAAATTGTTTTTTTGCTTAGATATTAAAGTAAAACAAAAAATACATTAAATTTATAAAATGCAACCCGCAGCACACTAAGTGTGCAATAATATTGCATAACCTTTACGAAGTACGACGTTCAAAAATATTAAATTTTTTTTATATTGAGGTTAAAAGTGAGAAAACATAAATTAATATTAATGCAACCTGCAATACACTTAATATGTACTGATGTTGCATAATCTCCACGAAGTACTACGTTCAAATATAAATTATAATTATTGCGACCCGCAATACACTAAGTTTGTATCAATATTGCATAACTTACACGAAGTACGACGTTCAAAATATTAAAGAATTTTATTTGTGTTGTATATAATAAAAAACCAGCAAATTTTTTTGCAAATTACGTATCTGTAAATAAATGTAAACATTTAGCAACTAATCAAAATTTTTTTTTTGCTTAGATATTAAAGTAAAACAAAAAATACATTAAATTTATAAAATGCAACCCGCAGTACACTAAGTGTGCAATAATATTGCATAACCTTTACGAAGTACGACGTTCAAAAATATTAAATTTTTTTTATATTGAGGTAAAAAGAGAAAACATAAATTAATAATAATGCAACTTGCAATACACTTAATATGTACTGATGTTGCATAACCTTCACGAAGTACTACGTTCAAATATAAATTAATATTATTGCGACCCGCAATACACTAAATTCGTATTAATATTGCATAACCTACACGAAGTACGACGTTCAAGAATATTAAAAAATTTTATTTGTGTTGTATATAATAAAAAACAGCAAATTTTTTTCAAATTACGTATCTGTAAATAAATGTAAACATTTAGCAACTAATCAAAATTGTTTTTTTTGCCTAGATATTAAAGTAAAACATAAAAATACATTAAATTTATAAAATGCAACCTGCAGCACACTAGATGTGCATTAATATTGCATAACCTTTGCGAAGTACGACGTCCAAAAATATTAATTTTTTTTTTATATTGAGGTTAAAAGTGAGAAAACATAAATTAATAATAATGCAACCTGCAATACACTTAATGTGTACTGATGTTGCATAACCTTCACGAAGTACTACGTTCAAATATAAATTAATATTATTGCGACCCGCAATACACTAAGTTTGTATCAATATTGCATAACTTACACGAAGTACAACGTTCAAAAATATTAAAGAATTTTATTTGTGTTGTATATAATAAAAAAACAGCAAATTTTTTTGCAAATTACGTATCTGTAGATAAATGTAAACATTTAGCAACTAATCAAAAGTGTTTTTTTGCCTAGACATTAAAGTAAATCATAAAAATACATAAAATTTATAAAATGCAACCCGCAGCACACTAGGTGTGCAATAATATTGCATAACCTTTGCGAAGTACGACGTCCAAAAATATTAATTTTTTTTTATATTGAGGTTAAAAGTGAGAAAACATAAATTATTAATAATGCAACCTGCAATACACTTAATATGTACTGATGTTGCATAACCTTCACGAAGTACTACGTTCAAATATAAATTAATATTATTGCGACCCGCAATACACTAAATTTGTATCAATATTGCATAACTTACACGAAGTACGACGTTTAAAAATATTAAATGTTTTATTTGTAGTTTGCATATAATAAAAAAAAAACAAATTTTTATGTAAATTACGTATCTATAAATAAACGTACACATTTAACAATTAAATAAACTTAGTATTTTGGCCTAGATATTAAATTAAAACATAAAAATGCATAATATTTATTAAAATGCAACTTGCAATACACCAAATGTGTATTAATATTGCCTAACTTGTACGAAGGACAACGTTCATTTAAGTGCATTAAGTATGGTGCTCTGTGCGATGAAATACGACGTTCATGTGACCATAAAGTAATAAACGAAGTACGGCGCCCACAAATGCAGCACTCAAAATTATTGTTTCATTGCACGACGTTTGCTTTGTTTCTGACTGCGACGAAATGCAGCGTTCATTTGACTTTGTACATAGTACAGACGAAGTACGACGTTTGCGAAGTACGGCACTCAAAATCGTAATTTTCTTGTACGACGTTTATTTGCACGTGCTGCCGACTGCGGCGGAGTACAGCGTTCAATTGACTTTTTACATAGTACAGACGAAGTACGACGTTTGCGAAGTACGGCACTCAAAATCGTGATTTTCTTGTCCGACGTTTATTTGCACGTGCTGTCGACTGCGACGAAGTTTAGCGTTCATTTGACTTTGTACATAGTACAGACGAAGTATGACGTTTGCGAAGTACGGCACTCAAAATCGTGATTTTCTTGTCCGACGTTTATTTGCACGTGCTGTCGACTGCGACGAAGTTTAGCGTTCATTTGACTTTGTACATAGTACAGACGAAGTACGACGTTTGCTAAGTACGGCACTCAAAATCGTGATTTTCTTGTCCGACGTTTATTTGCACGTGCTGTCGACTGCGACGAAGTTTAGCGTTCATTTGACTTTGTACATAGTACAGACGAAGTACGACGTTTGCTAAGTACGGCACTCAAAATCGTGATTTTCTTGTACGACGTTTATTTGCACGAGCACGACTGCGACGAAATGCAGCGTTCATAGTACAAACGAAGTACGACGTTCACAAAGTGAGGAAGTAAAACGTAAACATTAAATAAAAATGATGCAACCCACAATACACAAATTGTGTATCAAAATTGCATAACTTTTACGAAGTACGACGTTCAAAAATATTAAAGAATTTTATTTCTGTGGTATATAATAAAAAACCAGCAAATTTTTTTGCAAATTACGTATCTGTAAATAAATGTAAACATTTAGCAACTAATCAAAATTGTTTTTTTGCTTAGATATTAAAGTAAAACAAAAAATACATTAAATTTATAAAATGCAACCCGCAGCACACTAGGTGTGCAATAATATTGCATAACCTTTGCGAAGTACGACGTCCAAAAATATTAATTTTTTTTTATATTGAGGTTAAAAGTGAGAAAACATAAATTAATAATAATGCAACTTGCAACACACTTAATATGTACTGATGTTGCATAACCTTCACGAAGTACTATGTTCAAATATAAATTAATATTATTGCGACTCGCAATACACTAAATTTGTATTAATATTGCATAACTTACGCGAAGTACGACGTTCAAGAATATTAAAGAATTTTTTTTGTGTTGTATATAATAAAAAAACAGCAATTTTTTTTGCAAATTACGTATCTGTAAATAAATGTAAACATTTAGCAACTAATCAAAATTGTTTTTTTTGCCTAGATATTAAAGTAAAACATAAAAATACATTAAATTTATAAAATGCAACCTGCAGCACACTAGATGTGCATTAATATTGCATAACCTTTGCGAAGTACGACGTCCAAAAATATTAATTTTTTTTTTATATTGAGGTTAAAAGTGAGAAAACATAAATTAATACTAATGCAACCTGCAATACACTTAATATGTACTGATGTTGCATAACCTTCACGAAGTACTATGTTCAAATATAAATTAATATTATTGCGACTCGCAATACACTAAATTTGTATTAATATTGCATAACTTACGCGAAGTACGACGTTCAAGAATATTAAAGAATTTTTTTTGTGTTGTATATAATAAAAAAACAGCATTTTTTTTTGCAAATTACGTATCTGTAAATAAATGTAAACATTTAGCAACTAATCAAAAGTGTTTTTTTGCCTAGACATTAAAGTAAATCATAAAAATACATTAAATTTATAAAATGCAACCCGCAGCACAACAGATGTGCATCAATATTGCATAACTTTTACGAAGTACGACGTCCAAAAATATTGAATTTTTTTTTTATATTAAGGTAAAATGTGAGAACACATAAATTAATAATAATGCAACTTGCAATACACTTAATATGTACTGATGTTGCATAACCTTCACGAAGTACTATGTTCAAATATAAATTAATATTATTGCGACTCGCAATACACTAAATTTGTATCAATATTGCATAACTTACACGAAGTACAACGTTTAAAAATATTAAATGTTTTATTTGTAGTTTGCATATAATAAAAAAAAACAAATTTTTATGTAAATTACGTATCTATAAATAAACGTACACATTTAACAATTAAATAAACTTAGTATTTTGGCCTAGATATTAAATTAAAACATAAAAATGCATAATATTTATTAAAATGCAACTTGCAATACACCAAATGTGTATTAATATTGCCTAACTTGTACGAAGTACAACGTTCATTTAAGTGCATTAAGTATGGTGCTCTGTGCGATGAAATACGACGTTCATGTGACCATAATGTAATAAACGAAGTACGACGCTCACAAATGCAGCACTCAAAATTATTGTTTCATTGCACGACGTTTGCTTTATTTCTGTCTGCGACGAAATGCAGCGTTCATTTGACTTTGTACATAGTACAGACGAAGTACGACGTTTGCGAAGTACGGCACTCAAAATCGTGATTTTCTTGTCCGACGTTTATTTGCACGTGCTACCGACTGCGACGAAATGCAGCGTTCATTTGACTTTGTACATAGTACAGACGAAGTACGACGTTTGCGAAATACGGCACTCAAAATCGTGATTTTCTTGTCCGACGTTTATTTGCACGTGCTGCCGACTGCGACGAAATGCAGCGTTCATAGTACAAACGAAGTACGACGTTCACAAAGTGAGGAAGTAAAACGTAAACATTAAATAAAAACAATGCAACCCACAATACACAAATTGTGTATCAAAATTGCATAACTTTTACGAAGTACGACGTCCAAAAATATTGAAATTTTTTTTTATATTAAGGTAAAATGTGAGAAAACATAAATTAATAATAATGCAACCTGCAATACACTTAATATGTACTAACGTTGCATAACCTTCACGAGGTACTACGTTCAAATATAAATTAATATTATTGCGACCCGCAATACACTAAGTTTGTATCAATATTGCATAACTTACACGAAGTACGACGTTCAAAAATATTAAAGAATTTTATTTGTGTTGTATATAATAAAAAAACAGCAAATTTTTTTGCAAATTACGTATCTGTAAATAAATGTAAACATTTAGCAACTAATCAAAAGTGTTTTTTTGCCTAGACATTAAAGTAAATCATAAAAATATATTAAATTTATAAAATGCAACCCGCAGCACAACAAATGTGCATCAATATTGCATAACTTTTACGAAGTACGAGGTCTAAAAATATTGAAATTTTTTTTTATATTGGTAAAATGTGAGAAAACATAAATTAATAATAATGCAACCTGCAATACACTTAATATGTACTAATGTTGCATAACCTTCACGAAGTACTACGTTCAAATATAAATTAATATTATTGCGACTCGCAATACACTAAGTTTGTATCAATATTGCATAACTTACACGAAGTACGACGTTTAAAAATATTAAATGTTTTATTTGTAGTTTGCATATAATAAAAAAAAAACAAATTTTTATGTAAATTACGTATCTATAAATAAACGTACACATTTAACAATTAAATAAACTTAGTATTTTGGCCTAGATATTAAATTAAAACATAAAAATGCATAATATTTATTAAAATGCAACTTGCAATACACCAAATGTGTATTAATATTGCCTAACTTGTACGAAGTACAACGTTCATTTAAGTGCATTAAGTATGGTGCTCTGTGCGATGAAATACGACGTTCATGTAACCATAAAGTAATAAACGAAGTACGGCAATCACAAATGCAGCACTCAAAATTATTGTTTCATTGCACGACGTTTGCTTTGTTTCTGACTGCGACGAAATGCAGCGTTCATTTGACTTTGTACATAGTACAGACGAAGTACGACGTTTGCGAAGTACGGCACTCAAAATCGTAATTTTCTTGTACGACGTTTATTTGCACGTGCTGCCGACTGCGGCGGAGTACAGCGTTCAATTGACTTTTTACATAGTACAGACGAAGTACGACGTTTGCGAAGTACGGCACTCAAAATCGTGATTTTCTTGTCCGACGTTTATTTGCACGTGCTGTCGACTGCGACGAAGTTTAGCGTTCATTTGACTTTGTACATAGTACAGACGAAGTATGACGTTTGCGAAGTACGGCACTCAAAATCGTGATTTTCTTGTCCGACGTTTATTTGCACGTGCTGTCGACTGCGACGAAGTTTAGCGTTCATTTGACTTTGTACATAGTACAGACGAAGTATGACGTTTGCGAAGTACGGCACTCAAAATCGTGATTTTCTTGTCCGACGTTTATTTGCACGTGCTGCCGACTGCGACGAAATGCAGCGTTCATAGTACAAACGAAGTACGACGTTCACAAAGTGAGGAAGTAAAACGTAAACATTAAATAAAAATGATGCAACCCACAATACACAAATTGTGTATCAAAATTGCATAACTTCTACGAAGTACGACGTTCAAAAATATTAAAGAATTTTATTTCTGTGGTATATAATAAAAAACCAGCAAATTTTTTTGCAAATTACGTATCTGTAAATAAATGTAAACATTTAGCAACTAATCAAATTTGTTTTTTTGCTTAGATATTAAAGTAAAACAAAAAATACATTAAATTTATAAAATGCAACCCGCAGCACACTAGATGTGCATTAATATTGCATAACCTTTGCGAAGTACAACGTCCAAAAATATTAATTTTTTTTTATATTGAGGTTAAAAGTGAGAAAACATAAATTATTAATAATGCAACCTGCAATACACTTAATATGTACTGATGTTGCATAACCTTCACGAAGTACTACGTTCAAATATAAATTAATATTATTGCGACCCGCAATACACTAAATTTGTATCAATATTGCATAACTTACACAAAGTACGACGTTTAAAAATATTAAATGTTTTATTTGTAGTTTGCATATAATAAAAAAAAAACAAATTTTTATGTAAATTACGTATCTATAAATAAACGTACACATTTAACAATTAAATAAACTTAGTATTTTGGCCTAGATATTAAATTAAAACATAAAAATGCATAATATTTATTAAAATGCAACTTGCAATACACCAAATGTGTATTAATATTGCCTAACTTGTACGAAGTACAACGTTCATTTAAGTGCATTAAGTATGGTGCTCTGTGCGATGAAATACGACGTTCATGTGACCATAATGTAATAAACGAAGTACGACGCTCACAAATGCAGCACTCAAAATTATTGTTTCATTGCACGACGTTTGCTTTATTTCTGTCTGCGACGAAATGCAGCGTTCATTTGACTTTGTACATAGTACAGACGAAGTACGACGTTTGCGAAGTACGGCACTCAAAATCGTGATTTTCTTGTCCGACGTTTATTTGCACGTGCTACCGACTGCGACGAAATGCAGCGTTCATTTGACTTTGTACATAGTACAGACGAAGTACGACGTTTGCGAAATACGGCACTCAAAATCGTGATTTTCTTGTCCGACGTTTATTTGCACGTGCTGCCGACTGCGACGAAATGCAGCGTTCATAGTACAAACGAAGTACGACGTTCACAAAGTGAGGAAGTAAAACGTAAACATTAAATAAAAACAATGCAACCCACAATACACAAATTGTGTATCAAAATTGCATAACTTTTACGAAGTACGACGTCCAAAAATATTGAAATTTTTTTTTATATTAAGGTAAAATGTGAGAAAACATAAATTAATAATAATGCAACCTGCAATACACTTAATATGTACTAACGTTGCATAACCTTCACGAGGTACTACGTTCAAATATAAATTAATATTATTGCGACCCGCAATACACTAAGTTTGTATCAATATTGCATAACTTACACGAAGTACGACGTTCAAAAATATTAAAGAATTTTATTTGTGTTGTATATAATAAAAAAACAGCAAATTTTTTTGCAAATTACGTATCTGTAAATAAATGTAAACATTTAGCAACTAATCAAAAGTGTTTTTTTGCCTAGACATTAAAGTAAATCATAAAAATATATTAAATTTATAAAATGCAACCCGCAGCACAACAAATGTGCATCAATATTGCATAACTTTTACGAAGTACGAGGTCCAAAAATATTGAAATTTTTTTTTATATTGGTAAAATGTGAGAAAACATAAATTAATAATAATGCAACCTGCAATACACTTAATATGTACTAATGTTGCATAACCTTCACGAAGTACTACGTTCAAATATAAATTAATATTATTGCGACTCGCAATACACTAAGTTTGTATCAATATTGCATAACTTACACGAAGTACGACGTTTAAAAATATTAAATGTTTTATTTGTAGTTTGCATATAATAAAAAAAAAACAAATTTTTATGTAAATTACGTATCTATAAATAAACGTACACATTTAACAATTAAATAAACTTAGTATTTTGGCCTAGATATTAAATTAAAACATAAAAATGCATAATATTTATTAAAATGCAACTTGCAATACACCAAATGTGTATTAATATTGCCTAACTTGTACGAAGTACAACGTTCATTTAAGTGCATTAAGTATGGTGCTCTGTGCGATGAAATACGACGTTCATGTAACCATAAAGTAATAAACGAAGTACGGCAATCACAAATGCAGCACTCAAAATTATTGTTTCATTGCACGACGTTTGCTTTGTTTCTGACTGCGACGAAATGCAGCGTTCATTTGACTTTGTACATAGTACAGACGAAGTACGACGTTTGCGAAGTACGGCACTCAAAATCGTAATTTTCTTGTACGACGTTTATTTGCACGTGCTGCCGACTGCGGCGGAGTACAGCGTTCAATTGACTTTTTACATAGTACAGACGAAGTACGACGTTTGCGAAGTACGGCACTCAAAATCGTGATTTTCTTGTCCGACGTTTATTTGCACGTGCTGTCGACTGCGACGAAGTTTAGCGTTCATTTGACTTTGTACATAGTACAGACGAAGTATGACGTTTGCGAAGTACGGCACTCAAAATCGTGATTTTCTTGTACGACGTTTATTTGCACGTGCTTCCGACTGCGACGGAGTACAGGGTTCAATTGACTTTGTACATAGTACAGACGAAGTACGACGTTTGCGAAGTACGGCACTCAAAATCGTGATTTTCTTGTCCGACGTTTATTTGCACGTGCTGTCGACTGCGACGAAGTTTAGCGTTCATTTGACTTTGTACATAGTACAGACGAAGTACGACGTTTGCGAAGTACGGCACTCAAAATCGTGATTTTCTTGTACGACGTTTATTTGCACGTGCTGCCGACTGCGACGAAATGCAGCGTTCATAGTACAAACGAAGTACGACGTTCACAAAGTGAGGAAGTAAAACGTAAACATTAAATAAAAATGATGCAACCCACAATACACAAATTGTGTATCAAAATTGCATAACTTTTACGAAGTACGACGTTCAAAAATATTAAAGAATTTTATTTCTGTGGTATATAATAAAAAACCAGCAAATTTTTTTGCAAATTACGTATCTGTAAATAAATGTAAACATTTAGCAACTAATCAAATTTGTTTTTTTGCTTAGATATTAAAGTAAAACAAAAAATACATTAAATTTATAAAATGCAACCCGCAGCACACTAGATGTGCATTAATATTGCATAACCTTTGCGAAGTACAACGTCCAAAAATATTAATTTTTTTTTATATTGAGGTTAAAAGTGAGAAAACATAAATTATTAATAATGCAACCTGCAATACACTTAATATGTACTGATGTTGCATAACCTTCACGAAGTACTACGTTCAAATATAAATTAATATTATTGCGACCCGCAATACACTAAATTTGTATCAATATTGCATAACTTACACAAAGTACGACGTTTAAAAATATTAAATGTTTTATTTGTAGTTTGCATATAATAAAAAAAAAACAAATTTTTATGTAAATTACGTATCTATAAATAAACGTACACATTTAACAATTAAATAAACTTAGTATTTTGGCCTAGATATTAAATTAAAACATAAAAATGCATAATATTTATTAAAATGCAACTTGCAATACAGTATTAATATTGCCTAACTTGTACGAAGTACAACGTTCATTTAAGTGCATTAAGTATGGTGCTCTGTGCGATGAAATACGACGTTCATGTGACCATAATGTAATAAACGAAGTACGACGCTCACAAATGCAGCACTCAAAATTATTGTTTCATTGCACGACGTTTGCTTTATTTCTGTCTGCGACGAAATGCAGCGTTCATTTGACTTTGTACATAGTACAGACGAAGTACGACGTTTGCGAAGTACGGCACTCAAAATCGTGATTTTCTTGTCCGACGTTTATTTGCACGTGCTGTCGACTGCGACGAAGTTTAGCGTTCATTTGACTTTGTACATAGTACAGACGAAGTACGACGTTTGCGAAGTACGGCACTCAAAATCGTGATTTTCTTGCACGACGTTTATTTGCACGTGCTGCCGACTGCGACGAAATGCAGCGTTCATTTGACTTTGTACATAGTACAGACGAAGTACGACGTTTGCGAAGTACGGCACTCAAAATCGTGATTTTCTTGTCCGACGTTTATTTGCACGTGCTGCCGACTGCGACGAAATGCAGCGTTCATTTGACTTTGTACATAGTACAGACGAAGTACGACGTTTGCAAAATACGGCACTCAAAATCGTGATTTTCTTGTCCGACGTTTATTTGCACGTGCTGCCGACTGCGACGAAATGCAGCGTTCATAGTACAAACGAAGTACGACGTTCACAAAGTGAGGAAGTAAAACGTAAACATTAAATAAAAACAATGCAACCCACAATACACAAATTGTGTATCAAAATTGCATAACTTTTACGAAGTACGACGTCCAAAAATATTGAAATTTTTTTTTATATTAAGGTAAAATGTGAGAAAACATAAATTAATAATAATGCAACCTGCAATACACTTAATATGTACTAACGTTGCATAACCTTCACGAAGTACTACGTTCAAATATAAATTAATATTATTGCGACCCGCAATACACTAAGTTTGTATCAATATTGCATAACTTACACGAAGTACGACGTTCAAAAATATTAAAGAATTTTATTTGTGTTGTATATAATAAAAAAACAGCAAATTTTTTTGCAAATTACGTATCTGTAAATAAATGTAAACATTTAGCAACTAATCAAAAGTGTTTTTTTGCCTAGACATTAAAGTAAATCATAAAAATACATTAAATTTATAAAATGCAACCCGCAGCACAACAAATGTGCATCAATATTGCATAACTTTTACGAAGTACGACGTCCAAAAATATTGAAATTTTTTTTTATATTGGTAAAATGTGAGAAAACATAAATTAATAATAATGCAACCTGCAATACACTTAATATCTACTAATGTTGCATAACCTTCACGAAGTACTACGTTCAAATATAAATTAATATTATTGCGACCCGCAATACACCAAGTTTGTATCAATATTGCATAACTTACACGAAGTACGACGTTTAAAAATATTAAATGTTTTATTTGTAGTTTGCATATAATAAAAAAAAAACAAATTTTTATGTAAATTACGTATCTATAAATAAACGTACACATTTAACAATTAAATAAACTTAGTATTTTGGCCTAGATATTAAATTAAAACATAAAAATGCATAATATTTATTAAAATGCAACTTGCAATACACCAAATGTGTATTAATATTGCCTAACTTGTACGAAGTACAACGTTCATTTAAGTGCATTAAGTATGGTGCTCTGTGCGATGAAATACGACGTTCATGTAACCATAAAGTAATAAACGAAGTACGGCAATCACAAATGCAGCACTCAAAATTATTGTTTCATTGCACGACGTTTGCTTTGTTTCTGACTGCGACGAAATGCAACGTTTATTTGCACGTGCTGTCGACTGCGACGATGTTTAGCGTTCATTTGACTTTGTACATAGTACAGACGAAGTACGACGTTTGCGAAGTACGGCACTCAAAATCGTGATTTTCTTGTCCGACGTTTATTTGCACGTGCTGTCGACTGCGACGAAGTTTAGCGTTCATTTGACTTTGTACATAGTACAGACGAAGTACGACGTTTGCGAAGTACGGCACTCAAAATCGTGATTTTCTTGTACGACGTTTATTTGCACGTGCTGCCGACTGCGACGAAATGCAGCGTTCACAGTACAAACGAAGTACGACGTTCACAAAGTGAGGAAGTAAAACGTAAACATTAAATAAAAATGATGCAACCCACAATACACAAATTGTGTATCAAAATTGCATAACTTTTACGAAGTACGACGTTCAAAAATATTAAAGAATTTTATTTCTGTGGTATATAATAAAAAACCAGCAAATTTTTTTGCAAATTACGTATCTGTAAATAAATGTAAACATTTAGCAACTAACCAAATTTGTTTTTTTGCTTAGATATTAAAGTAAAACAAAAAATACATTAAATTTATAAAATGCAACCCGCAGCACACTAGATGTGCATTAATATTGCATAACCTTTGCGAAGTACAACGTCCAAAAATATTAATTTTTTTTTATATTGAGGTTAAAAGTGAGAAAACATAAATTATTAATAATGCAACCTGCAATACACTTAATATGTACTGATGTTGCATAACCTTCACGAAGTACTACGTTCAAATATAAATTAATATTATTGCGACCCGCAATACACTAAATTTGTATCAATATTGCATAACTTACACAAAGTACGACGTTTAAAAATATTAAATGTTTTATTTGTAGTTTGCATATAATAAAAAAAAAACAAATTTTTATGTAAATTACGTATCTATAAATAAACGTACACATTTAACAATTAAATAAACTTAGTATTTTGGCCTAGATATTAAATTAAAACATAAAAATGCATAATATTTATTAAAATGCAACTTGCAATACACCAAATGTGTATTAATATTGCCTAACTTGTACGAAGTACAACGTTCATTTAAGTGCATTAAGTATGGTGCTCTGTGCGATGAAATACGACGTTCATGTGACCATAATGTAATAAACGAAGTACGACGCTCACAAATGCAGCACTCAAAATTATTGTTTCATTGCACGACGTTTGCTTTATTTCTGTCTGCGACGAAATGCAGCGTTCATTTGACTTTGTACATAGTACAGACGAAGTACGACGTTTGCGAAGTACGGCACTCAAAATCGTGATTTTCTTGTCCGACGTTTATTTGCACGTGCTGTCGACTGCGACGAAGTTTAGCGTTCATTTGACTTTGTACATAGTACAGACGAAGTACGACGTTTGCGAAGTACGGCACTCAAAATCGTGATTTTCTTGCACGACGTTTATTTGCACGTGCTGCCGACTGCGACGAAATGCAGCGTTCATTTGACTTTGTACATAGTACAGACGAAGTACGACGTTTGCGAAGTACGGCACTCAAAATCGTGATTTTCTTGTCCGACGTTTATTTGCACGTGCTGCCGACTGCGACGAAATGCAGCGTTCATTTGACTTTGTACATAGTACAGACGAAGTACGACGTTTGCAAAATACGGCACTCAAAATCGTGATTTTCTTGTCCGACGTTTATTTGCACGTGCTGCCGACTGCGACGAAATGCAGCGTTCATAGTACAAACGAAGTACGACGTTCACAAAGTGAGGAAGTAAAACGTAAACATTAAATAAAAACAATGCAACCCACAATACACAAATTGTGTATCAAAATTGCATAACTTTTACGAAGTACGACGTCCAAAAATATTGAAATTTTTTTTTATATTAAGGTAAAATGTGAGAAAACATAAATTAATAATAATGCAACCTGCAATACACTTAATATGTACTAACGTTGCATAACCTTCACGAAGTACTACGTTCAAATATAAATTAATATTATTGCGACCCGCAATACACTAAGTTTGTATCAATATTGCATAACTTACACGAAGTACGACGTTCAAAAATATTAAAGAATTTTATTTGTGTTGTATATAATAAAAAAACAGCAAATTTTTTTGCAAATTACGTATCTGTAAATAAATGTAAACATTTAGCAACTAATCAAAAGTGTTTTTTTGCCTAGACATTAAAGTAAATCATAAAAATACATTAAATTTATAAAATGCAACCCGCAGCACAACAAATGTGCATCAATATTGCATAACTTTTACGAAGTACGACGTCCAAAAATATTGAAATTTTTTTTTATATTGGTAAAATGTGAGAAAACATAAATTAATAATAATGCAACCTGCAATACACTTAATATGTACTAATGTTGCATAACCTTCACGAAGTACTACGTTCAAATATAAATTAATATTATTGCGACCCGCAATACACCAAGTTTGTATCAATATTGCATAACTTACACGAAGTACGACGTTTAAAAATATTAAATGTTTTATTTGTAGTTTGCATATAATAAAAAAAAAAACAAATTTTTATGTAAATTACGTATCTATAAATAAACGTACACATTTAACAATTAAATAAACTTAGTATTTTGGCCTAGATATTAAATTAAAACATAAAAATGCATAATATTTATTAAAATGCAACTTGCAATACACCAAATGTGTATTAATATTGCCTAACTTGTACGAAGTACAACGTTCATTTAAGTGCATTAAGTATGGTGCTCTGTGCGATGAAATACGACGTTCATGTAACCATAAAGTAATAAACGAAGTACGGCAATCACAAATGCAGCACTCAAAATTATTGTTTCATTGCACGACGTTTGCTTTGTTTCTGACTGCGACGAAATGCAACGTTTATTTGCACGTGCTGTCGACTGCGACGATGTTTAGCGTTCATTTGACTTTGTACATAGTACAGACGAAGTACGACGTTTGCGAAGTACGGCACTCAAAATCGTGATTTTCTTGTCCGACGTTTATTTGCACGTGCTGTCGACTGCGACGAAGTTTAGCGTTCATTTGACTTTGTACATAGTACAGACGAAGTACGACGTTTGCGAAGTACAGCACTCAAAATCGTGATTTTCTTGTACGACGTTTATTTGCACGTGCTGCCGACTGCGACGAAATGCAGCGTTCATAGTACAAACGAAGTACGACGTTCACAAAGTGAGGAAGTAAAACGTAAACATTAAATAAAAATGATGCAACCCACAATACACAAATTGTGTATCAAAATTGCATAACTTTTACGAAGTACGACGTTCAAAAATATTAAAGAATTTTATTTCTGTGGTATATAATAAAAAACCAGCAAATTTTTTTGCAAATTACGTATCTGTAAATAAATGTAAACATTTAGCAACTAACCAAATTTGTTTTTTTGCTTAGATATTAAAGTAAAACAAAAAATACATTAAATTTATAAAATGCAACCCGCAGTACACTAAGTGTGCAATAATATTGCATAACCTTTACGAAGTACGACGTTCAAAAATATTAAATTTTTTTTATATTGAGGTAAAAAGTGAGAAAACATAAATTAATAATAATGCAACTTGCAATACACTTAATATGTACTGATGTTGCATAACCTTCACGAAGTACTACGTTCAAATATAAATTAATATTATTGCGACCCGCAATACACTAAATTCGTATTAATATTGCATAACCTACACGAAGTACGACGTTCAAGAATATTAAAAAATTTTATTTGTGTTGTATATAATAAAAAACAGCAAATTTTTTTCAAATTACGTATCTGTAAATAAATGTAAACATTTAGCAACTAATCAAAATTGTTTTTTTTGCCTAGATATTAAAGTAAAACATAAAAATACATTAAATTTATAAAATGCAACCTGCAGCACACTAGATGTGCATTAATATTGCATAACCTTTGCGAAGTACGACGTCCAAAAATATTAATTTTTTTTTTTATATTGAGGTTAAAAGTGAGAAAACATAAATTAATACTAATGCAACCTGCAATACACTTAATATGTACTGATGTTGCATAACCTTCACGAAGTACTATGTTCAAATATAAATTAATATTATTGCGACTCGCAATACACTAAATTTGTATTAATATTGCATAACTTACGCGAAGTACGACGTTCAAGAATATTAAAGAATTTTTTTTGTGTTGTATATAATAAAAAAACAGCAATTTTTTTTGCAAATTACGTATCTGTAAATAAATGTAAACATTTAGCAACTAATCAAAAGTGTTTTTTTGCCTAGACATTAAAGTAAATCATAAAAATACATTAAATTTATAAAATGCAACCCGCAGCACAACAGATGTGCATCAATATTGCATAACTTTTACGAAGTACGACGTCCAAAAATATTGAAATTTTTTTTTATATTAAGGTAAAATGTGAGAACACATAAATTAATAATAATGCAACTTGCAATACACTTAATATGTACTTATGTTGCATAACCTTCACGAAGTACTATGTTCAAATATAAATTAATATTATTGCGACTCGCAATACACTAAATTTGTATCAATATTGCATAACTTACACGAAGTACAACGTTTAAAAATATTAAATGTTTTATTTGTAGTTTGCATATAATAAAAAAAAAACAAATTTTTATGTAAATTACGTATCTATAAATAAACGTACACATTTAACAATTAAATAAACTTAGTATTTTGGCCTAGATATTAAATTAAAACATAAAAATGCATAATATTTATTAAAATGCAACTTGCAATACACCAAATGTGTATTAATATTGCCTAACTTGTACGAAGTACAACGTTCATTTAAGTGCATTAAGTATGGTGCTCTGTTCGATGAAATACGACGTTCATGTAACCATAAAGTAATAAACGAAGTACGGCAATCACAAATGCAGCACTCAAAATTATTGTTTCATTGCACGACGTTTGCTTTGTTTCTGACTGCGACGAAATGCAGCGTTTATTTGCACGTGCTGCCGACTGCGACGATGTTTAGCGTTCATTTGACTTTGTACATAGTACAGACGAAGTACGACGTTTGCGAAGTACGGCACTCAAAATCGTGATTTTCTTGTCCGACGTTTATTTGCACGTGCTGTCGACTGCGACGAAGTTTAGCGTTCATTTGACTTTGTACATAGTACAGACGAAGTATGACGTTTGCGAAGTACGGCACTCAAAATCGTGATTTTCTTGTACGACGTTTATTTGCACGTGCTTCCGACTGCGACGGAGTACAGCGTTCAATTGACTTTGTACATAGTACAGACGAAGTACGACGTTTGCGAAGTACGGCACTCAAAATCGTGATTTTCTTGTCCGACGTTTATTTGCACGTGCTGTCGACTGCGACGAAGTTTAGCGTTCATTTGACTTTGTACATAGTACAGACGAAGTACGACGTTTGCGAAGTACGGCACTCAAAATCGTGATTTTCTTGTACGACGTTTATTTGCACGTGCTGCCGACTGCGACGAAATGCAGCGTTCATAGTACAAACGAAGTACGACGTTCACAAAGTGAGGAAGTAAAACGTAAACATTAAATAAAAATGATGCAACCCACAATACACAAATTGTGTATCAAAATTGCATAACTTTTACGAAGTACGACGTTCAAAAATATTAAAGAATTTTATTTCTGTGGTATATAATAAAAAACCAGCAAATTTTTTTGCAAATTACGTATCTGTAAATAAATGTAAACATTTAGCAACTAATCAAATTTGTTTTTTTGCTTAGATATTAAAGTAAAACAAATAATACATTAAATTTATAAAATGCAACCCGCAGCACACTAGATGTGCATTAATATTGCATAACCTTTGCGAAGTACGACGTCCAAAAATATTAATTTTTTTTTATATTGGTAAAATGTGAGAAAACATAAATTAATAATAATGCAACCTGCAATACACTTAATATGTACTAATGTTGCATAACCTTCACGAAGTACTACGTTCAAATATAAATTAATATTATTGCGACCCGCAATACACTAAGTTTGTATTAATATTGCACAACTTACACGAAGTACGACGTTTAAAAATATTAAATGTTTTATTTGTAGTTTGCATATAATAAAAAAAAAACAAATTTTTATGTAAATTACGTATCTATAAATAAACGTACACATTTAACAATTAAATAAACTTAGTATTTTGGCCTAGATATTAAATTAAAACATAAAAATGCATAATATTTATTAAAATGCAACTTGCAATACACCAAATGTGTATTAATATTGCCTAACTTGTACGAAGTACAACGTTCATTTAAGTGCATTAAGTATGGTGCTCTGTGCGATGAAATACGACGTTCATGTAACCATAAAGTAATAAACGAAGTACGGCAATCACAAATGCAGCACTCAAAATTATTGTTTCATTGCACGACGTTTGCTTTGTTTCTGACTGCGACGAAATGCAGCGTTTATTTGCACGTGCTGTCGACTGCGACGATGTTTAGCGTTCATTTGACTTTGTACATAGTACAGACGAAGTACGACGTTTGCGAAGTACGGCACTCAAAATCGTGATTTTCTTGTCCGACGTTTATTTGCACGTGCTGTCGACTGCGACGATGTTTAGCGTTCATTTGACTTTGTACATAGTACAGACGAAGTACGACGTTTGCGAAGTACGGCACTCAAAATCGTGATTTTCTTGTCCGACGTTTATTTGCACGTGCTGTCGACTGCGACGATGTTTAGCGTTCATTTGACTTTGTACATAGTACAGACGAAGTACGACGTTTGCGAAGTACGGCACTCAAAATCGTGATTTTCTTGTCCGACGTTTATTTGCACGTGCTGTCGACTGCGACGATGTTTAGCGTTCATTTGACTTTGTACATAGTACAGACGAAGTACGACGTTTGCGAAGTACGGCACTCAAAATCGTGATTTTCTTGTACGACGTTTATTTGCACGTGCTGCCGACTGCGACGAAATGCAGCGTTCATAGTACAAACGAAGTACGACGTTCACAAAGTGAGGAAGTAAAACGTAAACATTAAATAAAAATAATGCAACCCACAATACACAAATTGTGTATCAAAATTGCATAACTTTTACGAAGTACGACGTTCAAAAATATTAAAGAATTTTATTTCTGTGGTATATAATAAAAAACCAGCAAATTTTTTTGCAACTTACGTATCTGTAAATAAATGTAAACATTTAGCAACTAATCAAAATTGTTTTTTTGCTTAGATATTAAAGTAAAACAAAAAATACATTAAATTTATAAAATGCAACCCGCAGCACACTAGGTGTGCAATAATATTGCATAACCTTTGCGAAGTACGACGTCCAAAAATATTAATTTTTTTTTATATTGAGGTTAAAAGTGAGAAAACATAAATTAATATTAATGCAACCTGCAATACACTTAATATGTACTGATGTTGCATAACCTTCACGAAGTACTACGTTCAAATATAAATTATAATTATTGCGACCCGCAATACACTAAGTTTGTATCAATATTGCATAACTTACACGAAGTACGACGTTCAAAATATTAAAGAATTTTATTTGTGTTGTATATAATAAAAAACCAGCAAATTTTTTTGCAAATTACGTATCTGTAAATAAATGTAAACATTTAGCAACTAATCAAAATTTTTTTTTGCTTAGATATTAAAGTAAAACAAAAAATACATTAAATTTATAAAATGCAACCCGCAGTACACTAAGTGTGCAATAATATTGCATAACCTTTACGAAGTACGACGTTCAAAAATATTAAATTTTTTTTATATTGAGGTAAAATTGAGAAAACATAAATTAATAATAATGCAACTTGCAATACACTTAATATGTACTGATGTTGCATAACCTTCACGAAGTACTACGTTCAAATATAAATTAATATTATTGCGACCCGCAATACACTAAATTCGTATTAATATTGCATAACCTACACGAAGTACGACGTTCAAGAATATTAAAAAATTTTATTTGTGTTGTATATAATAAAAAACAGCAAATTTTTTTCAAATTACGTATCTGTAAATAAATGTAAACATTTAGCAACTAATCAAAATTGTTTTTTTTGCCTAGATATTAAAGTAAAACATAAAAATACATTAAATTTATAAAATGCAACCTGCAGCACACTAGATGTGCATTAATATTGCATAACCTTTGCGAAGTACGACGTCCAAAAATATTAATTTTTTTTTTATATTGAGGTTAAAAGTGAGAAAACATAAATTAATAATAATGCAACCTGCAATACACTTAATGTGTACTGATGTTGCATAACCTTCACGAAGTACTACGTTCAAATATAAATTAATATTATTGCGACCCGCAATACACTAAGTTTGTATCAATATTGCATAACTTACACGAAGTACAACGTTCAAAAATATTAAAGAATTTTATTTGTGTTGTATATAATAAAAAAACAGCAAATTTTTTTGCAAATTACGTATCTGTAGATAAATGTAAACATTTAGCAACTAATCAAAAGTGTTTTTTTGCCTAGACATTAAAGTAAATCATAAAAATACATAAAATTTATAAAATGCAACCCGCAGCACACTAGGTGTGCAATAATATTGCATAACCTTTGCGAAGTACGACGTCCAAAAATATTAATTTTTTTTTATATTGAGGTTAAAAGTGAGAAAACGTAAATTATTAATAATGCAACCTGCAATACACTTAATATGTACTGATGTTGCATAACCTTCACGAAGTACTACGTTCAAATATAAATTAATATTATTGCGACCCGCAATACACTAAATTTGTATCAATATTGCATAACTTACACGAAGTACGACGTTTAAAAATATTAAATGTTTTATTTGTAGTTTGCATATAATAAAAAAAAACAAATTTTTATGTAAATTACGTATCTATAAATAAACGTACACATTTAACAATTAAATAAACTTAGTATTTTGGCCTAGATATTAAATTAAAACATAAAAATGCATAATATTTATTAAAATGCAACTTGCAATACACCAAATGTGTATTAATATTGCCTAACTTGTACGAAGTACAACGTTCATTTAAGTGCATTAAGTATGGTGCTCTGTGCGATGAAATACGACGTTCATGTGACCATAAAGTAATAAACGAAGTACGACGCTCACAAATGCAGCACTCAAAATTATTGTTTCATTGCACGACGTTTGCTTTATTTCTGTCTGCGACGAAATGCAGCGTTCATTTGACTTTGTACATAGTACAGACGAAGTACGACGTTTGCGAAGTACGGCACTCAAAATCGTGATTTTTTTGTCCGACGTTTATTTGCACGTGCTGTCGACTGCGACGAAGTTTAGCGTTCATTTGACTTTGTACATAGTACAGACGAAGTACGACGTTTGCGAAGTACGGCACTCAAAATCGTGATTTTCTTGCACGACGTTTATTTGCACGTGCTGCCGACTGCGACGAAATGCAGCGTTCATTTGACTTTGTACATAGTACAGACGAAGTACGACGTTTGCGAAGTACGGCACTCAAAATCGTGATTTTCTTGTCCGACGTTTATTTGCACGTGCTGCCGACTGCGACGAAATGCAGCGTTCATTTGACTTTGTACATAGTACAGACGAAGTACGACGTTTGCGAAGTACGGCACTCAAAATCGTGATTTTCTTGTCCGACGTTTATTTGCACGTGCTGCCGACTGCGACGAAATGCAGCGTTCATTTGACTTTGTACATAGTACAGACGAAGTACGACGTTTGCGAAGTACAACACTCAAAATCGTGATTTTCTTGTCCGACGTTTATTTGCACGTGCTGCCGACTGCGACGAAATGCAGCGTTCATTTGACTTTGTACATAGTACAGACGAAGTACGACGTTTGCGAAGTACGGCACTCAAAATCGTGATTTTCTTGTCCGACGTTTATTTGCACGTGCTGCCGACTGCGACGAAATGCAGCGTTCATAGTACAAACGAAGTACGACGTTCACAAAGTGAGGAAGTAAAACGTAAACATTAAATAAAAACAATGCAACCCACAATACACAAATTGTGTATCAAAATTGCATAACTTTTACGAAGTACGACGTTCAAAAATATTAAAGAATTTTATTTCTGTGGTATATAATAAAAAACCAGCAAATTTTTTTGCAACTTACGTATCTGTAAATAAATGTAAACATTTAGCAACTAATCAAAATTGTTTTTTTGCTTAGATATTAAAGTAAAACAAAAAATACATTAAATTTATAAAATGCAACCCGCAGCACACTAGGTGTGCAATAATATTGCATAACCTTTGCGAAGTACGACGTCCAAAAATATTAATTTTTTTTTATATTGAGGTTAAAAGTGAGAAAACATAAATTAATATTAATGCAACCTGCAATACACTTAATATGTACTGATGTTGCATAACCTTCACGAAGTACTACGTTCAAATATAAATTATAATTATTGCGACCCGCAATACACTAAGTTTGTATCAATATTGCATAACTTACACGAAGTACGACGTTCAAAATATTAAAGAATTTTATTTGTGTTGTATATAATAAAAAATCAGCAAATTTTTTTGCAAATTACGTATCTGTAAATAAATGTAAACATTTAGCAACTAATCAAAATTTTTTTTTTGCTTAGATATTAAAGTAAAACAAAAAATACATTAAATTTATAAAATGCAACCCGCAGTACACTAAGTGTGCAATAATATTGCATAACCTTTACGAAGTACGACGTTCAAAAATATTAAATTTTTTTTATATTGAGGTAAAAAGTGAGAAAACATAAATTAATAATAATGCAACTTGCAATACACTTAATATGTACTGATGTTGCATAACCTTCACGAAGTACTACGTTCAAATATAAATTAATATTATTGCGACCCGCAATACACTAAATTCGTATTAATATTGCATAACCTACACGAAGTACAACGTTCAAGAATATTAAAAAATTTTATTTGTGTTGTATATAATAAAAAACAGCAAATTTTTTTCAAATTACGTATCTGTAAATAAATGTAAACATTTAGCAACTAATCAAAATTGTTTTTTTTGCCTAGATATTAAAGTAAAACATAAAAATACATTAAATTTGTAAAATGCAACCTGCAGCACACTAGATGTGCATTAATATTGCATAACCTTTGCGAAGTACGACGTCCAAAAATATTAATTTTTTTTTTATATTGAGGTTAAAAGTGAGAAAACATAAATTAATAATAATGCAACCTGCAATACACTTAATGTGTACTGATGTTGCATAACCTTCACGAAGTACTACGTTCAAATATAAATTAATATTATTGCGACCCGCAATACACTAAGTTTGTATCAATATTGCATAACTTACACGAAGTACAACGTTCAAAAATATTAAAGAATTTTATTTGTGTTGTATATAATAAAAAAACAGCAAATTTTTTTGCAAATTACGTATCTGTAAATAAATGTAAACATTTAGCAACTAATCAAAAGTGTTTTTTTGCCTAGACATTAAAGTAAATCATAAAAATACATTAAATTTATAAAATGCAACCCGCAGCACACTAGGTGTGCAATAATATTGCATAACCTTTGCGAAGTACGACGTCCAAAAATATTAATTTTTTTTTATATTGAGGTTAAAAGTGAGAAAACATAAATTATTAATAATGCAACCTGCAATACACTTAATATGTACTGATGTTGCATAACCCTCACGAAGTACTACGTTCAAATATAAATTAATATTATTGCGACCCGCAATACACTAAGTTTGTATCAATATTGCATAACTTACACGAAGTACAACGTTCAAAAATATTAAAGAATTTTATTTGTGTTGTATATAATAAAAAAACAGCAAATTTTTTTGCAAATTACGTATCTGTAGATAAATGTAAACATTTAGCAACTAATCAAAAGTGTTTTTTTGCCTAGACATTAAAGTAAATCATAAAAATACATAAAATTTATAAAATGCAACCCGCAGCACACTAGGTGTGCAATAATATTGCATAACCTTTGCGAAGTACGACGTCCAAAAATGTTAATTTTTTTTTATATTGAGGTTAAAAGTGGGAAAACATAAATTATTAATAATGCAACCTGCAATACACTTAATATGTACTGATGTTGCATAACCTTCACGAAGTACTACGTTCAAATATAAATTAATATTATTGCGACCCGCAATACACTAAATTTGTATCAATATTGCCTAACTTGTACGAAGTACAACGTTCATTTAAGTGCATTAAGTATGGTGCTCTGTGCGATGAAATACGACGTTCATGTGACCATAAAGTAATAAACGAAGTACGACGCTCACAAATGCAGCACTCAAAATTATTGTTTCATTGCACGACGTTTGCTTTATTTCTGTCTGCGACGAAATGCAGCGTTCATTTGACTTTGTACATAGTACAGACGAAGTACGACGTTTGCGAAGTACGGCACTCAAAATCGTGATTTTCTTGTCCGACGTTTATTTGCACGTGCTGTCGACTGCGACGAAGTTTAGCGTTCATTTGACTTTGTACATAGTACAGACGAAGTATGACGTTTGCGAAGTACGGCACTCAAAATCGTGATTTTCTTGTACGACGTTTATTTGCACGTGCTTCCGACTGCGACGGAGTACAGCGTTCAATTGACTTTGTACATAGTACAGACGAAGTACGACGTTTGCGAAGTACGGCACTCAAAATCGTGATTTTCTTGTCCGACGTTTATTTGCACGTGCTGTCGACTGCGACGAAGTTTAGCGTTCATTTGACTTTGTACATAGTACAGACGAAGTACGACGTTTGCGAAGTACGGCACTCAAAATCGTGATTTTCTTGTACGACGTTTATTTGCACGTGCTGCCGACTGCGACGAAATGCAGCGTTCATAGTACAAACGAAGTACGACGTTCACAAAGTGAGGAAGTAAAACGTAAACATTAAATAAAAATGATGCAACCCACAATACACAAATTGTGTATCAAAATTGCATAACTTTTACGAAGTACGACGTTCAAAAATATTAAAGAATTTTATTTCTGTGGTATATAATAAAAAACCAGCAAATTTTTTTGCAAATTACGTATCTGTAAATAAATGTAAACATTTAGCAACTAATCAAATTTGTTTTTTTGCTTAGATATTAAAGTAAAACAAATAATACATTAAATTTATAAAATGCAACCCGCAGCACACTAGATGTGCATTAATATTGCATAACCTTTGCGAAGTACGACGTCCAAAAATATTAATTTTTTTTTATATTGGTAAAATGTGAGAAAACATAAATTAATAATAATGCAACCTGCAATACACTTAATATGTACTAATGTTGCATAACCTTCACGAAGTACTACGTTCAAATATAAATTAATATTATTGCGACCCGCAATACACTAAGTTTGTATTAATATTGCACAACTTACACGAAGTACGACGTTTAAAAATATTAAATGTTTTATTTGTAGTTTGCATATAATAAAAAAAAAACAAATTTTTATGTAAATTACGTATCTATAAATAAACGTACACATTTAACAATTAAATAAACTTAGTATTTTGGCCTAGATATTAAATTAAAACATAAAAATGCATAATATTTATTAAAATGCAACTTGCAATACACCAAATGTGTATTAATATTGCCTAACTTGTACGAAGTACAACGTTCATTTAAGTGCATTAAGTATGGTGCTCTGTGCGATGAAATACGACGTTCATGTAACCATAAAGTAATAAACGAAGTACGGCAATCACAAATGCAGCACTCAAAATTATTGTTTCATTGCACGACGTTTGCTTTGTTTCTGACTGCGACGAAATGCAGCGTTTATTTGCACGTGCTGTCGACTGCGACGATGTTTAGCGTTCATTTGACTTTGTACATAGTACAGACGAAGTACGACGTTTGCGAAGTACGGCACTCAAAATCGTGATTTTCTTGTCCGACGTTTATTTGCACGTGCTGTCGACTGCGACGATGTTTAGCGTTCATTTGACTTTGTACATAGTACAGACGAAGTACGACGTTTGCGAAGTACGGCACTCAAAATCGTGATTTTCTTGTCCGACGTTTATTTGCACGTGCTGTCGACTGCGACGATGTTTAGCGTTCATTTGACTTTGTACATAGTACAGACGAAGTACGACGTTTGCGAAGTACGGCACTCAAAATCGTGATTTTCTTGTACGACGTTTATTTGCACGTGCTGCCGACTGCGACGAAATGCAGCGTTCATAGTACAAACGAAGTACGACGTTCACAAAGTGAGGAAGTAAAACGTAAACATTAAATAAAAATAATGCAACCCACAATACACAAATTGTGTATCAAAATTGCATAACTTTTACGAAGTACGACGTTCAAAAATATTAAAGAATATTATTTCTGTGGTATATAATAAAAAACCAGCAAATTTTTTTGCAACTTACGTATCTGTAAATAAATGTAAACATTTAGCAACTAATCAAAATTGTTTTTTTGCTTAGATATTAAAGTAAAACAAAAAATACATTAAATTTATAAAATGCAACCCGCAGCACACTAGGTGTGCAATAATATTGCATAACCTTTGCGAAGTACGACGTCCAAAAATATTAATTTTTTTTTATATTGAGGTTAAAAGTGAGAAAACATAAATTAATATTAATGCAACCTGCAATACACTTAATATGTACTGATGTTGCATAACCTTCACGAAGTACTACGTTCAAATATAAATTATAATTATTGCGACCCGCAATACACTAAGTTTGTATCAATATTGCATAACTTACACGAAGTACGACGTTCAAAATATTAAAGAATTTTATTTGTGTTGTATATAATAAAAAACCAGCAAATTTTTTTGCAAATTACGTATCTGTAAATAAATGTAAACATTTAGCAACTAATCAAAATTTTTTTTTGCTTAGATATTAAAGTAAAACAAAAAATACATTAAATTTATAAAATGCAACCCGCAGTACACTAAGTGTGCAATAATATTGCATAACCTTTACGAAGTACGACGTTCAAAAATATTAAATTTTTTTTATATTGAGGTAAAATTGAGAAAACATAAATTAATAATAATGCAACTTGCAATACACTTAATATGTACTGATGTTGCATAACCTTCACGAAGTACTACGTTCAAATATAAATTAATATTATTGCGACCCGCAATACACTAAATTCGTATTAATATTGCATAACCTACACGAAGTACGACGTTCAAGAATATTAAAAAATTTTATTTGTGTTGTATATAATAAAAAACAGCAAATTTTTTTCAAATTACGTATCTGTAAATAAATGTAAACATTTAGCAACTAATCAAAATTGTTTTTTTTGCCTAGATATTAAAGTAAAACATAAAAATACATTAAATTTATAAAATGCAACCTGCAGCACACTAGATGTGCATTAATATTGCATAACCTTTGCGAAGTACGACGTCCAAAAATATTAATTTTTTTTTTATATTGAGGTTAAAAGTGAGAAAACATAAATTAATAATAATGCAACCTGCAATACACTTAATGTGTACTGATGTTGCATAACCTTCACGAAGTACTACGTTCAAATATAAATTAATATTATTGCGACCCGCAATACACTAAGTTTGTATCAATATTGCATAACTTACACGAAGTACAACGTTCAAAAATATTAAAGAATTTTATTTGTGTTGTATATAATAAAAAAACAGCAAATTTTTTTGCAAATTACGTATCTGTAGATAAATGTAAACATTTAGCAACTAATCAAAAGTGTTTTTTTGCCTAGACATTAAAGTAAATCATAAAAATACATAAAATTTATAAAATGCAACCCGCAGCACACTAGGTGTGCAATAATATTGCATAACCTTTGCGAAGTACGACGTCCAAAAATATTAATTTTTTTTTATATTGAGGTTAAAAGTGAGAAAACGTAAATTATTAATAATGCAACCTGCAATACACTTAATATGTACTGATGTTGCATAACCTTCACGAAGTACTACGTTCAAATATAAATTAATATTATTGCGACCCGCAATACACTAAATTTGTATCAATATTGCATAACTTACACGAAGTACGAGGTTTAAAAATATTAAATGTTTTATTTGTAGTTTGCATATAATAAAAAAAAACAAATTTTTATGTAAATTACGTATCTATAAATAAACGTACACATTTAACAATTAAATAAACTTAGTATTTTGGCCTAGATATTAAATTAAAACATAAAAATGCATAATATTTATTAAAATGCAACTTGCAATACACCAAATGTGTATTAATATTGCCTAACTTGTACGAAGTACAACGTTCATTTAAGTGCATTAAGTATGGTGCTCTGTGCGATGAAATACGACGTTCATGTGACCATAAAGTAATAAACGAAGTACGACGCTCACAAATGCAGCACTCAAAATTATTGTTTCATTGCACGACGTTTGCTTTATTTCTGTCTGCGACGAAATGCAGCGTTCATTTGACTTTGTACATAGTACAGACGAAGTACGACGTTTGCGAAGTACGGCACTCAAAATCGTGATTTTTTTGTCCGACGTTTATTTGCACGTGCTGTCGACTGCGACGAAGTTTAGCGTTCATTTGACTTTGTACATAGTACAGACGAAGTACGACGTTTGCGAAGTACGGCACTCAAAATCGTGATTTTCTTGCACGACGTTTATTTGCACGTGCTGCCGACTGCGACGAAATGCAGCGTTCATTTGACTTTGTACATAGTACAGACGAAGTACGACGTTTGCGAAGTACGGCACTCAAAATCGTGATTTTCTTGTCCGACGTTTATTTGCACGTGCTGCCGACTGCGACGAAATGCAGCGTTCATTTGACTTTGTACATAGTACAGACGAAGTACGACGTTTGCGAAGTACGGCACTCAAAATCGTGATTTTCTTGTCCGACGTTTATTTGCACGTGCTGCCGACTGCGACGAAATGCAGCGTTCATTTGACTTTGTACATAGTACAGACGAAGTACGACGTTTGCGAAGTACAACACTCAAAATCGTGATTTTCTTGTCCGACGTTTATTTGCACGTGCTGCCGACTGCGACGAAATGCAGCGTTCATTTGACTTTGTACATAGTACAGACGAAGTACGACGTTTGCGAAGTACGGCACTCAAAATCGTGATTTTCTTGTCCGACGTTTATTTGCACGTGCTGCCGACTGCGACGAAATGCAGCGTTCATAGTACAAACGAAGTACGACGTTCACAAAGTGAGGAAGTAAAACGTAAACATTAAATAAAAACAATGCAACCCACAATACACAAATTGTGTATCAAAATTGCATAACTTTTACGAAGTACGACGTTCAAAAATATTAAAGAATTTTATTTCTGTGGTATATAATAAAAAACCAGCAAATTTTTTTGCAACTTACGTATCTGTAAATAAATGTAAACATTTAGCAACTAATCAAAATTGTTTTTTTGCTTAGATATTAAAGTAAAACAAAAAATACATTAAATTTATAAAATGCAACCCGCAGCACACTAGGTGTGCAATAATATTGCATAACCTTTGCGAAGTACGACGTCCAAAAATATTAATTTTTTTTTATATTGAGGTTAAAAGTGAGAAAACATAAATTAATATTAATGCAACCTGCAATACACTTAATATGTACTGATGTTGCATAACCTTCACGAAGTACTACGTTCAAATATAAATTATAATTATTGCGACCCGCAATACACTAAGTTTGTATCAATATTGCATAACTTACACGAAGTACGACGTTCAAAATATTAAAGAATTTTATTTGTGTTGTATATAATAAAAAATCAGCAAATTTTTTTGCAAATTACGTATCTGTAAATAAATGTAAACATTTAGCAACTAATCAAAATTTTTTTTTTGCTTAGATATTAAAGTAAAACAAAAAATACATTAAATTTATAAAATGCAACCCGCAGTACACTAAGTGTGCAATAATATTGCATAACCTTTACGAAGTACGACGTTCAAAAATATTAAATTTTTTTTATATTGAGGTAAAAAGTGAGAAAACATAAATTAATAATAATGCAACTTGCAATACACTTAATATGTACTGATGTTGCATAACCTTCACGAAGTACTACGTTCAAATATAAATTAATATTATTGCGACCCGCAATACACTAAATTCGTATTAATATTGCATAACCTACACGAAGTACAACGTTCAAGAATATTAAAAAATTTTATTTGTGTTGTATATAATAAAAAACAGCAAATTTTTTTCAAATTACGTATCTGTAAATAAATGTAAACATTTAGCAACTAATCAAAATTGTTTTTTTTGCCTAGATATTAAAGTAAAACATAAAAATACATTAAATTTGTAAAATGCAACCTGCAGCACACTAGATGTGCATTAATATTGCATAACCTTTGCGAAGTACGACGTCCAAAAATATTAATTTTTTTTTTATATTGAGGTTAAAAGTGAGAAAACATAAATTAATAATAATGCAACCTGCAATACACTTAATGTGTACTGATGTTGCATAACCTTCACGAAGTACTACGTTCAAATATAAATTAATATTATTGCGACCCGCAATACACTAAGTTTGTATCAATATTGCATAACTTACACGAAGTACAACGTTCAAAAATATTAAAGAATTTTATTTGTGTTGTATATAATAAAAAAACAGCAAATTTTTTTGCAAATTACGTATCTGTAAATAAATGTAAACATTTAGCAACTAATCAAAAGTGTTTTTTTGCCTAGACATTAAAGTAAATCATAAAAATACATTAAATTTATAAAATGCAACCCGCAGCACACTAGGTGTGCAATAATATTGCATAACCTTTGCGAAGTACGACGTCCAAAAATATTAATTTTTTTTTATATTGAGGTTAAAAGTGAGAAAACATAAATTATTAATAATGCAACCTGCAATACACTTAATATGTACTGATGTTGCATAACCCTCACGAAGTACTACGTTCAAATATAAATTAATATTATTGCGACCCGCAATACACTAAGTTTGTATCAATATTGCATAACTTACACGAAGTACAACGTTCAAAAATATTAAAGAATTTTATTTGTGTTGTATATAATAAAAAAACAGCAAATTTTTTTGCAAATTACGTATCTGTAGATAAATGTAAACATTTAGCAACTAATCAAAAGTGTTTTTTTGCCTAGACATTAAAGTAAATCATAAAAATACATAAAATTTATAAAATGCAACCCGCAGCACACTAGGTGTGCAATAATATTGCATAACCTTTGCGAAGTACGACGTCCAAAAATATTAATTTTTTTTTATATTGAGGTTAAAAGTGAGAAAACATAAATTATTAATAATGCAACCTGCAATACACTTAATATGTACTGATGTTGCATAACCTTCACGAAGTACTACGTTCAAATATAAATTAATATTATTGCGACCCGCAATACACTAAATTTGTATCAATATTGCCTAACTTGTACGAAGTACAACGTTCATTTAAGTGCATTAAGTATGGTGCTCTGTGCGATGAAATACGACGTTCATGTGACCATAAAGTAATAAACGAAGTACGACGCTCACAAATGCAGCACTCAAAATTATTGTTTCATTGCACGACGTTTGCTTTATTTCTGTCTGCGACGAAATGCAGCGTTCATTTGACTTTGTACATAGTACAGACGAAGTACGACGTTTGCGAAGTACGGCACTCAAAATCGTGATTTTCTTGTCCGACGTTTATTTGCACGTGCTGTCGACTGCGACGAAGTTTAGCGTTCATTTGACTTTGTACATAGTACAGACGAAGTATGACGTTTGCGAAGTACGGCACTCAAAATCGTGATTTTCTTGTACGACGTTTATTTGCACGTGCTTCCGACTGCGACGGAGTACAGCGTTCAATTGACTTTGTACATAGTACAGACGAAGTACGACGTTTGCGAAGTACGGCACTCAAAATCGTGATTTTCTTGTCCGACGTTTATTTGCACGTGCTGTCGACTGCGACGAAGTTTAGCGTTCATTTGACTTTGTACATAGTACAGACGAAGTACGACGTTTGCGAAGTACGGCACTCAAAATCGTGATTTTCTTGTACGACGTTTATTTGCACGTGCTGCCGACTGCGACGAAATGCAGCGTTCATAGTACAAACGAAGTACGACGTTCACAAAGTGAGGAAGTAAAACGTAAACATTAAATAAAAATGATGCAACCCACAATACACAAATTGTGTATCAAAATTGCATAACTTTTACGAAGTACGACGTTCAAAAATATTAAAGAATTTTATTTCTGTGGTATATAATAAAAAACCAGCAAATTTTTTTGCAAATTACGTATCTGTAAATAAATGTAAACATTTAGCAACTAATCAAATTTGTTTTTTTGCTTAGATATTAAAGTAAAACAAATAATACATTAAATTTATAAAATGCAACCCGCAGCACACTAGATGTGCATTAATATTGCATAACCTTTGCGAAGTACGACGTCCAAAAATATTAATTTTTTTTTATATTGGTAAAATGTGAGAAAACATAAATTAATAATAATGCAACCTGCAATACACTTAATATGTACTAATGTTGCATAACCTTCACGAAGTACTACGTTCAAATATAAATTAATATTATTGCGACCCGCAATACACTAAGTTTGTATTAATATTGCACAACTTACACGAAGTACGACGTTTAAAAATATTAAATGTTTTATTTGTAGTTTGCATATAATAAAAAAAAAACAAATTTTTATGTAAATTACGTATCTATAAATAAACGTACACATTTAACAATTAAATAAACTTAGTATTTTGGCCTAGATATTAAATTAAAACATAAAAATGCATAATATTTATTAAAATGCAACTTGCAATACACCAAATGTGTATTAATATTGCCTAACTTATACGAAGTACAACGTTCATTTAAGTGCATTAAGTATGGTGCTCTGTGCGATGAAATACGACGTTCATGTAACCATAAAGTAATAAACGAAGTACGGCAATCACAAATGCAGCACTCAAAATTATTGTTTCATTGCACGACGTTTGCTTTGTTTCTGACTGCGACGAAATGCAGCGTTTATTTGCACGTGCTGTCGACTGCGACGATGTTTAGCGTTCATTTGACTTTGTACATAGTACAGACGAAGTACGACGTTTGCGAAGTACGGCACTCAAAATCGTGATTTTCTTGTCCGACGTTTATTTGCACGTGCTATCGACTGCGACGATGTTTAGCGTTCATTTGACTTTGTACATAGTACAGACGAAGTACGACGTTTGCGAAGTACGGCACTCAAAATCGTGATTTTCTTGTCCGACGTTTATTTGCACGTGCTGTCGACTGCGACGATGTTTAGCGTTCATTTGACTTTGTACATAGTACAGACGAAGTACGACGTTTGCGAAGTACGGCACTCAAAATCGTGATTTTCTTGTACGACGTTTATTTGCACGTGCTGCCGACTGCGACGAAATGCAGCGTTCATAGTACAAACGAAGTACGACGTTCACAAAGTGAGGAAGTAAAACGTAAACATTAAATAAAAATAATGCAACCCACAATACACAAATTGTGTATCAAAATTGCATAACTTTTACGAAGTACGACGTTCAAAAATATTAAAGAATTTTATTTCTGTGGTATATAATAAAAAACCAGCAAATTTTTTTGCAACTTACGTATCTGTAAATAAATGTAAACATTTAGCAACTAATCAAAATTGTTTTTTTGCTTAGATATTAAAGTAAAACAAAAAATACATTAAATTTATAAAATGCAACCCGCAGCACACTAGGTGTGCAATAATATTGCATAACCTTTGCGAAGTACGACGTCCAAAAATATTAATTTTTTTTTATATTGAGGTTAAAAGTGAGAAAACATAAATTAATATTAATGCAACCTGCAATACACTTAATATGTACTGATGTTGCATAACCTTCACGAAGTACTACGTTCAAATATAAATTATAATTATTGCGACCCGCAATACACTAAGTTTGTATCAATATTGCATAACTTACACGAAGTACGACGTTCAAAATATTAAAGAATTTTATTTGTGTTGTATATAATAAAAAACCAGCAAATTTTTTTGCAAATTACGTATCTGTAAATAAATGTAAACATTTAGCAACTAATCAAAATTTTTTTTTTGCTTAGATATTAAAGTAAAACAAAAAATACATTAAATTTATAAAATGCAACCCGCAGTACACTAAGTGTGCAATAATATTGCATAACCTTTACGATGTACGACGTTCAAAAATATTAAATTTTTTTTATATTGAGGTAAAATTGAGAAAACATAAATTAATAATAATGCAACTTGCAATACACTTAATATGTACTGATGTTGCATAACCTTCACGAAGTACTACGTTCAAATATAAATTAATATTATTGCGACCCGCAATACACTAAATTCGTATTAATATTGCATAACCTACACGAAGTACGACGTTCAAGAATATTAAAAAATTTTATTTGTGTTGTATATAATAAAAAACAGCAAATTTTTTTCAAATTACGTATCTGTAAATAAATGTAAACATTTAGCAACTAATCAAAATTGTTTTTTTTGCCTAGATATTAAAGTAAAACATAAAAATACATTAAATTTATAAAATGCAACCTGCAGCACACTAGATGTGCATTAATATTGCATAACCTTTGCGAAGTACGACGTCCAAAAATATTAATTTTTTTTTTATATTGAGGTTAAAAGTGAGAAAACATAAATTAATAATAATGCAACCTGCAATACACTTAATGTGTACTGATGTTGCATAACCTTCACGAAGTACTACGTTCAAATATAAATTAATATTATTGCGACCCGCAATACACTAAGTTTGTATCAATATTGCATAACTTACACGAAGTACAACGTTCAAAAATATTAAAGAATTTTATTTGTGTTGTATATAATAAAAAAACAGCAAATTTTTTTGCAAATTACGTATCTGTAGATAAATGTAAACATTTAGCAACTAATCAAAAGTGTTTTTTTGCCTAGACATTAAAGTAAATCATAAAAATACATAAAATTTATAAAATGCAACCCGCAGCACACTAGGTGTGCAATAATATTGCATAACCTTTGCGAAGTACGACGTCCAAAAATATTAATTTTTTTTTATATTGAGGTTAAAAGTGAGAAAACATAAATTATTAATAATGCAACCTGCAATACACTTAATATGTACTGATGTTGCATAACCTTCACGAAGTACTACGTTCAAATATAAATTAATATTATTGCGACCCGCAATACACTAAATTTGTATCAATATTGCATAACTTACACGAAGTACGACGTTTAAAAATATTAAATGTTTTATTTGTAGTTTGCATATAATAAAAAAAAAACAAATTTTTATGTAAATTACGTATCTATAAATAAACGTACACATTTAACAATTAAATAAACTTAGTATTTTGGCCTAGATATTAAATTAAAACATAAAAATGCATAATATTTATTAAAATGCAACTTGCAATACACCAAATGTGTATTAATATTGCCTAACTTGTACGAAGTACAACGTTCATTTAAGTGCATTAAGTATGGTGCTCTGTGCGATGAAATACGACGTTCATGTGACCATAAAGTAATAAACGAAGTACGACGCTCACAAATGCAGCACTCAAAATTATTGTTTCATTGCACGACGTTTGCTTTATTTCTGTCTGCGACGAAATGCAGCGTTCATTTGACTTTGTACATAGTACAGACGAAGTACGACGTTTGCGAAGTACGGCACTCAAAATCGTGATTTTTTTGTCCGACGTTTATTTGCACGTGCTGCCGACTGCGACGAAATGCAGCGTTCATTTGACTTTGTACATAGTACAGACGAAGTACGACGTTTGCGAAGTACGGCACTCAAAATCGTGATTTTCTTGTCCGACGTTTATTTGCACGTGCTGCCGACTGCGACGAAATGCAGCGTTCATTTGACTTTGTACATAGTACAGACGAAGTACGACGTTTGCGAAGTACGGCACTCAAAATCGTGATTTTTTTGTCCGACGTTTATTTGCACGTGCTGTCGACTGCGACGAAGTTTAGCGTTCATTTGACTTTGTACATAGTACAGACGAAGTACGACGTTTGCGAAGTACGGCACTCAAAATCGTGATTTTCTTGCACGACGTTTATTTGCACGTGCTGCCGACTGCGACGAAATGCAGCGTTCATTTGACTTTGTACATAGTACAGACGAAGTACGACGTTTGCGAAGTACGGCACTCAAAATCGTGATTTTCTTGTCCGACGTTTATTTGCACGTGCTGCCGACTGCGACGAAATGCAGCGTTCATTTGACTTTGTACATAGTACAGACGAAGTACGACGTTTGCGAAGTACGGCACTCAAAATCGTGATTTTCTTGTCCGACGTTTATTTGCACGTGCTGCCGACTGCGACGAAATGCAGCGTTCATTTGACTTTGTACATAGTACAGACGAAGTACGACGTTTGCGAAGTACAACACTCAAAATCGTGATTTTCTTGTCCGACGTTTATTTGCACGTGCTGCCGACTGCGACGAAATGCAGCGTTCATTTGACTTTGTACATAGTACAGACGAAGTACGACGTTTGCGAAGTACGGCACTCAAAATCGTGATTTTCTTGTCCGACGTTTATTTGCACGTGCTGCCGACTGCGACGAAATGCAGCGTTCATAGTACAAACGAAGTACGACGTTCACAAAGTGAGGAAGTAAAACGTAAACATTAAATAAAAACAATGCAACCCACAATACACAAATTGTGTATCAAAATTGCATAACTTTTACGAAGTACGACGTTCAAAAATATTAAAGAATTTTATTTCTGTGGTATATAATAAAAAACCAGCAAATTTTTTTGCAACTTACGTATCTGTAAATAAATGTAAACATTTAGCAACTAATCAAAATTGTTTTTTTGCTTAGATATTAAAGTAAAACAAAAAATACATTAAATTTATAAAATGCAACCCGCAGCACACTAGGTGTGCAATAATATTGCATAACCTTTGCGAAGTACGACGTCCAAAAATATTAATTTTTTTTTATATTGAGGTTAAAAGTGAGAAAACATAAATTAATATTAATGCAACCTGCAATACACTTAATATGTACTGATGTTGCATAACCTTCACGAAGTACTACGTTCAAATATAAATTATAATTATTGCGACCCGCAATACACTAAGTTTGTATCAATATTGCATAACTTACACGAAGTACGACGTTCAAAATATTAAAGAATTTTATTTGTGTTGTATATAATAAAAAACCAGCAAATTTTTTTGCAAATTACGTATCTGTAAATAAATGTAAACATTTAGCAACTAATCAAAATTTTTTTTTTGCTTAGATATTAAAGTAAAACAAAAAATACATTAAATTTATAAAATGCAACCCGCAGTACACTAAGTGTGCAATAATATTGCATAACCTTTACGAAGTACGACGTTCAAAAATATTAAATTTTTTTTATATTGAGGTAAAATTGAGAAAACATAAATTAATAATAATGCAACTTGCAATACACTTAATATGTACTGATGTTGCATAACCTTCACGAAGTACTACGTTCAAATATAAATTAATATTATTGCGACCCGCAATACACTAAATTCGTATTAATATTGCATAACCTACACGAAGTACGACGTTCAAGAATATTAAAAAATTTTATTTGTGTTGTATATAATAAAAAACAGCAAATTTTTTTCAAATTACGTATCTGTAAATAAATGTAAACATTTAGCAACTAATCAAAATTGTTTTTTTTGCCTAGATATTAAAGTAAAACATAAAAATACATTAAATTTATAAAATGCAACCTGCAGCACACTAGATGTGCATTAATATTGCATAACCTTTGCGAAGTACGACGTCCAAAAATATTAATTTTTTTTTTATATTGAGGTTAAAAGTGAGAAAACATAAATTAATAATAATGCAACCTGCAATACACTTAATGTGTACTGATGTTGCATAACCTTCACGAAGTACTACGTTCAAATATAAATTAATATTATTGCGACCCGCAATACACTAAGTTTGTATCAATATTGCATAACTTACACGAAGTACAACGTTCAAAAATATTAAAGAATTTTATTTGTGTTGTATATAATAAAAAAACAGCAAATTTTTTTGCAAATTACGTATCTGTAGATAAATGTAAACATTTAGCAACTAATCAAAAGTGTTTTTTTGCCTAGACATTAAAGTAAATCATAAAAATACATAAAATTTATAAAATGCAACCCGCAGCACACTAGGTGTGCAATAATATTGCATAACCTTTGCGAAGTACGACGTCCAAAAATATTAATTTTTTTTTATATTGAGGTTAAAAGTGAGAAAACATAAATTATTAATAATGCAACCTGCAATACACTTAATATGTACTGATGTTGCATAACCTTCACGAAGTACTACGTTCAAATATAAATTAATATTATTGCGACCCGCAATACACTAAATTTGTATCAATATTGCATAACTTACACGAAGTACGACGTTTAAAAATATTAAATGTTTTATTTGTAGTTTGCATATAATAAAAAAAAAACAAATTTTTATGTAAATTACGTATCTATAAATAAACGTACACATTTAACAATTAAATAAACTTAGTATTTTGGCCTAGATATTAAATTAAAACATAAAAATGCATAATATTTATTAAAATGCAACTTGCAATACACCAAATGTGTATTAATATTGCCTAACTTGTACGAAGTACAACGTTCATTTAAGTGCATTAAGTATGGTGCTCTGTGCGATGAAATACGACGTTCATGTGACCATAAAGTAATAAACGAAGTACGACGCTCACAAATGCAGCACTCAAAATTATTGTTTCATTGCACGACGTTTGCTTTATTTCTGTCTGCGACGAAATGCAGCGTTCATTTGACTTTGTACATAGTACAGACGAAGTACGACGTTTGCGAAGTACGGCACTCAAAATCGTGATTTTTTTGTCCGACGTTTATTTGCACGTGCTGTCGACTGCGACGAAGTTTAGCGTTCATTTGACTTTGTACATAGTACAGACGAAGTACGACGTTTGCGAAGTACGGCACTCAAAATCGTGATTTTCTTGCACGACGTTTATTTGCACGTGCTGCCGACTGCGACGAAATGCAGCGTTCATTTGACTTTGTACATAGTACAGACGAAGTACGACGTTTGCGAAGTACGGCACTCAAAATCGTGATTTTCTTGTCCGACGTTTATTTGCACGTGCTGCCGACTGCGACGAAATGCAGCGTTCATTTGACTTTGTACATAGTACAGACGAAGTACGACGTTTGCGAAGTACGGCACTCAAAATCGTGATTTTCTTGTCCGACGTTTATTTGCACGTGCTGCCGACTGCGACGAAATGCAGCGTTCATTTGACTTTGTACATAGTACAGACGAAGTACGACGTTTGCGAAGTACAACACTCAAAATCGTGATTTTCTTGTCCGACGTTTATTTGCACGTGCTGCCGACTGCGACGAAATGCAGCGTTCATTTGACTTTGTACATAGTACAGACGAAGTACGACGTTTGCGAAGTACGGCACTCAAAATCGTGATTTTCTTGTCCGACGTTTATTTGCACGTGCTGCCGACTGCGACGAAATGCAGCGTTCATAGTACAAACGAAGTACGACGTTCACAAAGTGAGGAAGTAAAACGTAAACATTAAATAAAAACAATGCAACCCACAATACACAAATTGTGTATCAAAATTGCATAACTTTTACGAAGTACGACGTTCAAAAATATTAAAGAATTTTATTTCTGTGGTATATAATAAAAAACCAGCAAATTTTTTTGCAACTTACGTATCTGTAAATAAATGTAAACATTTAGCAACTAATCAAAATTGTTTTTTTGCTTAGATATTAAAGTAAAACAAAAAATACATTAAATTTATAAAATGCAACCCGCAGCACACTAGGTGTGCAATAATATTGCATAACCTTTGCGAAGTACGACGTCCAAAAATATTAATTTTTTTTTATATTGAGGTTAAAAGTGAGAAAACATAAATTAATATTAATGCAACCTGCAATACACTTAATATGTACTGATGTTGCATAACCTTCACGAAGTACTACGTTCAAATATAAATTATAATTATTGCGACCCGCAATACACTAAGTTTGTATCAATATTGCATAACTTACACGAAGTACGACGTTCAAAATATTAAAGAATTTTATTTGTGTTGTATATAATAAAAAACCAGCAAATTTTTTTGCAAATTACGTATCTGTAAATAAATGTAAACATTTAGCAACTAATCAAAATTTTTTTTTTGCTTAGATATTAAAGTAAAACAAAAAATACATTAAATTTATAAAATGCAACCCGCAGTACACTAAGTGTGCAATAATATTGCATAACCTTTACGAAGTACGACGTTCAAAAATATTAAATTTTTTTTATATTGAGGTAAAATTGAGAAAACATAAATTAATAATAATGCAACTTGCAATACACTTAATATGTACTGATGTTGCATAACCTTCACGAAGTACTACGTTCAAATATAAATTAATATTATTGCGACCCGCAATACACTAAATTCGTATTAATATTGCATAACCTACACGAAGTACGACGTTCAAGAATATTAAAAAATTTTATTTGTGTTGTATATAATAAAAAACAGCAAATTTTTTTCAAATTACGTATCTGTAAATAAATGTAAACATTTAGCAACTAATCAAAATTGTTTTTTTTGCCTAGATATTAAAGTAAAACATAAAAATACATTAAATTTATAAAATGCAACCTGCAGCACACTAGATGTGCATTAATATTGCATAACCTTTGCGAAGTACGACGTCCAAAAATATTAATTTTTTTTTTATATTGAGGTTAAAAGTGAGAAAACATAAATTAATAATAATGCAACCTGCAATACACTTAATGTGTACTGATGTTGCATAACCTTCACGAAGTACTACGTTCAAATATAAATTAATATTATTGCGACCCGCAATACACTAAGTTTGTATCAATATTGCATAACTTACACGAAGTACAACGTTCAAAAATATTAAAGAATTTTATTTGTGTTGTATATAATAAAAAAACAGCAAATTTTTTTGCAAATTACGTATCTGTAGATAAATGTAAACATTTAGCAACTAATCAAAAGTGTTTTTTTGCCTAGACATTAAAGTAAATCATAAAAATACATAAAATTTATAAAATGCAACCCGCAGCACACTAGGTGTGCAATAATATTGCATAACCTTTGCGAAGTACGACGTCCAAAAATATTAATTTTTTTTTATATTGAGGTTAAAAGTGAGAAAACATAAATTATTAATAATGCAACCTGCAATACACTTAATATGTACTGATGTTGCATAACCTTCACGAAGTACTACGTTCAAGAATAAATTATAATTATTGCGACCCGCAATACACTAAATTTGTATTAATATTGCATAACTTACGCGAAGTACGACGTTCAAGAATATTAAAGAATTTTTTTGTGTTGTATATAATAAAAAAACAGCAAATTTTTTTGCAAATTACGTATCTGTAAATAAATGTAAACATTTAGCAACTAATCAAAAGTGTTTTTTTGTCTAGACATTAAAGTAAATCATAAAAATACATTAAATTTATAAAATGCAACCCGCAGCACAACAGATGTGCATCAATATTGCATAACTTTTACGAAGTACAACGTCCAAAAATATTAAATTTTTTTTTATATTAAGGTAAAATGTGAGAAAACATAAATTAATAATAATGCAACTTGCAATACACTTAATATGTACTGATGTTGCATAACCTTCACGAAGTACTACGTTCAAATATAAATTAATATTATTGCGACCCGCAATACACTAAATTTGTATCAATATTGCATAACTTACACGAGGTACGACGTTTAAGAATATTAAATGTTTTATTTGTAGTTTGCATATAATAAAAAAAAGACAAATTTTTATGTAAATTACGTATCTATAAATAAACGTACACATTTAACAATTAAATAAACTTAGTATTTTGGCCTAGATATTAAATTAAAACATAAAAATGCATAATATTTATTAAAATGCAACTTGCAATACACCAAATGTGTATTAATATTGCCTAACTTGTACGAAGTACAACGTTAATTTAAGTGCATTAAGTATGGTGCTCTGTGCGATGAAATACGACGTTCATGTGACCATAAAGTAATAAACGAAGTACGGCAATCACAAATGCAGCACTCAAAATTATTGTTTCATTGCACGACGTTTGCTTTATTTCTGTCTGCGACGAAATGCAGCGTTCATTTGACTTTGTACATAGTACAGACGAAGTACGACGTTTGCGAAGTACGGCACTCAAAATCGTGATTTTCTTGTACGACGTTTATTTGCACGTGCTGCCGACTGCGACGGAGTACAGCGTTCAATTGACTTTGTACATAGTACAGACGAAGTACGACGTTTGCGAAGTACGGCACTCAAAATCGTGATTTTCATGTCCGACGTTTATTTGCACGTGCTGCCGACTGCGACGGAGTACAGCGTTCAATTGACTTTGTACATAGTACAGACGAAGTACGACGTTTGCGAAGTACGGCACTCAAAATCGTGATTTTCATGTCCGACGTTTATTTGCACGTGCTGTCGACTGCGACGATGTTTAGCGTTCATTTGACTTTGTACATAGTACAGACGAAGTACGACGTTTGCGAAGTACGGCACTCAAAATCGTGATTTTCTTGTACGACGTTTATTTGCACGTGCTGCCGACTGCGACGGAGTACAGCGTTCAATTGACTTTGTACATAGTACAGACGAAGTACGACGTTTGCGAAGTACGGCACTCAAAATCGTGATTTTCTTGTCCGACGTTTATTTGCACGTGCTGTCGACTGCGACGATGTTTAGCGTTCATTTGACTTTGTACATAGTACAGACGAAGTACGACGTTTGCGAAGTACGGCACTCAAAATCGTGATTTTCTTGTCCGACGTTTATTTGCACGTGCTGTCGACTGCGACGATGTTTAGCGTTCATTTGACTTTGTACATAGTACAGACGAAGTACGACGTTTGCGAAGTACGGCACTCAAAATCGTGATTTTCTTGTACGACGTTTATTTGCACGTGCTGCCGACTGCGACGAAATGCAGCGTTCATAGTACAAACGAAGTACGACGTTCACAAAGTGAGGAAGTAAAACGTAAACATTAAATAAAAATAATGCAACCCACAATACACAAATTGTGTATCAAAATTGCATAACTTTTACGAAGTACGACGTTCAAAAATATTTAAGAATTTTATTTCTGTGGTATATAATAAAAAACCAGCAAATTTTTTTGCAACTTACGTATCTGTAAATAAATGTAAACATTTAGCAACTAATCAAAATTGTTTTTTTGCTTAGATATTAAAGTAAAACAAAAAATACATTAAATTTATAAAATGCAACCCGCAGCACACTAGGTGTGCAATAATATTGCATAACCTTTGCGAAGTACGACGTCCAAAAATATTAATTTTTTTTTATATTGAGGTTAAAAGTGAGAAAACATAAATTAATATTAATGCAACCTGCAATACACTTAATATGTACTGATGTTGCATAACCTTCACGAAGTACTACGTTCAAATATAAATTAATATTATTGCGACCCGCAATACACTAAATTCGTATTAATATTGCATAACCTACACGAAGTACGACGTTCAAAAATATTAAAAAATTTTATTTGTGTTGTATATAATAAAAAACAGCAAATTTTTTTCAAATTACGTATCTGTAAATAAATGTAAACATTTAGCAACTAATCAAAATTGTTTTTTTTGCCTAGATATTAAAGTAAAACATAAAAATACATTAAATTTATAAAATGCAACCCGCAGCACACTAGATGTGCATTAATATTGCATAACCTTTGCGAAGTACGACGTCCAAAAATATTAATTTTTTTTTTATATTGAGGTTAAAAGTGAGAAAACATAAATTAATAATAATGCAACCTGCAATACACTTAATATGTACTGATGTTGCATAACCTTCACGAAGTACTACGTTCAAAGATAAATTATAATTATTGCGACACGCAATACACTAAATTTGTATTAATATTGCATAACTTACGCGAAGTACGACGTTCAAGAATATTAAAGAATTTTTTTTGTGTTGTATATAATAAAAAAACAGCAAATTTTTTTGCAAATTACATATCTGTAAATAAATGTAAACATTTAGCAACTAATCAAAAGTGTTTTTTTGCCTAGACATTAAAGTAAATCATAAAAATACATTAAATTTATAAAATGCAACCCGCAGCACAACAGATGTGCATCAATATTGCATAACTTTTACGAAGTACGACGTCCAAAAATATTGAAATTTTTTTTTATATTAAGGTAAAATGTGAGAACACATAAATTAATAATAATGCAACTTGCAATACACTTAATATGTACTGATGTTGCATAACCTTCACGAAGTACTATGTTCAAATATAAATTAATATTATTGCGACCCGCAATACACTAAATTTGTATCAATATTGCATAACTTACACAAAGTACAACGTTTAAAAATATTAAATGTTTTATTTGTAGTTTGCATATAATAAAAAAAAACAAATTTTTATGTAAATTACGTATCTATAAATAAACGTACACATTTAACAATTAAATAAACTTAGTATTTTGGCCTAGATATTAAATTAAAACATAAAAATGCATAATATTTATTAAAATGCAACTTGCAATACACCAAATGTGTATTAATATTGCCTAACTTGTACGAAGTACAACGTTCATTTAAGTGCATTAAGTATGGTGCTCTGTGCGATGAAATACGACGTTCATGTAACCATAAAGTAATAAACGAAGTACGGCAATCACAAATGCAGCACTCAAAATTATTGTTTCAATGCACGACGTTTGCTTTGTTTCTGACTGCGACGAAATGCAGCGTTTATTTGCACGTGCTGTCGACTGCGACGATGTTTAGCGTTCATTTGACTTTGTACATAGTACAGACGAAGTACGACGTTTGCTAAGTACGGCACTCAAAATCGTGATTTTCTTGTACGACGTTTATTTGCACGTGCTGCCGATTGCGACGAAATGCAGCGTTCATAGTACAAACGAAGTACGACGTTCACAAAGTGAGGAAGTAAAACGTAAACATTAAATAAAAATAATGCAACCCACAATACAGAAATTGTGTATCAAAATTGCATAACTTTTACGAAGTACGACGTTCAAAAATATTAAAGAATTTTATTTCTGTGGTATATAATAAAAAACCAGCAAATTTTTTTGCAAATTACGTATCTGTAAATAAATGTAAACATTTAGCAACTAATCAAAATTGTTTTTTTGCTTAGATATTAAAGTAAAAAATACATTAAATTTATAAAATGCAACCCGCAGCACACTAGGTGTGCAATAATATTGCATAACCTTTGCGAAGTACGACGTTCAAAAATATTAAATTTTTTTTATATTGAGGTAAAATTGAGAAAACATAAATTAATAATAATGCAACTTGCAATACACTTAATATGTACTGATGTTGCATAACCTTCACGAAGTACTACGTTCAAATATAAATTAATATTATTGCGACCCGCAATACACTAAATTCGTATTAATATTGCATAACCTACACGAAGTACGACGTTCAAGAATATTAAAAAATTTTATTTGTGTTGTATATAATAAAAAACAGCAAATTTTTTTCAAATTACGTATCTGTAAATAAATGTAAACATTTAGCAACTAATCAAAATTGTTTTTTTTGCCTAGATATTAAAGTAAAACATAAAAATACATTAAATTTATAAAATGCAACCTGCAGCACACTAGATGTGCATTAATATTGCATAACCTTTGCGAAGTACGACGTCCAAAAATATTAATTTTTTTTTTATATTGAGGTTAAAAGTGAGAAAACATAAATTAATAATAATGCAACCTGCAATACACTTAATGTGTACTGATGTTGCATAACCTTCACGAAGTACTACGTTCAAATATAAATTAATATTATTGCGACCCGCAATACACTAAGTTTGTATCAATATTGCATAACTTACACGAAGTACAACGTTCAAAAATATTAAAGAATTTTATTTGTGTTGTATATAATAAAAAAACAGCAAATTTTTTTGCAAATTACGTATCTGTAGATAAATGTAAACATTTAGCAACTAATCAAAAGTGTTTTTTTGCCTAGACATTAAAGTAAATCATAAAAATACATAAAATTTATAAAATGCAACCCGCAGCACACTAGGTGTGCAATAATATTGCATAACCTTTGCGAAGTACGACGTCCAAAAATATTAATTTTTTTTTATATTGAGGTTAAAAGTGAGAAAACATAAATTATTAATAATGCAACCTGCAATACACTTAATATGTACTGATGTTGCATAACCTTCACGAAGTACTACGTTCAAATATAAATTAATATTATTGCGACCCGCAATACACTAAATTTGTATCAATATTGCATAACTTACACGAAGTACGACGTTTAAAAATATTAAATGTTTTATTTGTAGTTTGCATATAATAAAAAAAAAACAAATTTTTATGTAAATTACGTATCTATAAATAAACGTACACATTTAACAATTAAATAAACTTAGTATTTTGGCCTAGATATTAAATTAAAACATAAAAATGCATAATATTTATTAAAATGCAACTTGCAATACACCAAATGTGTATTAATATTGCCTAACTTGTACGAAGTACAACGTTCATTTAAGTGCATTAAGTATGGTGCTCTGTGCGATGAAATACGACGTTCATGTGACCATAAAGTAATAAACGAAGTACGACGCTCACAAATGCAGCACTCAAAATTATTGTTTCATTGCACGACGTTTGCTTTATTTCTGTCTGCGACGAAATGCAGCGTTCATTTGACTTTGTACATAGTACAGACGAAGTACGACGTTTGCGAAGTACGGCACTCAAAATCGTGATTTTTTTGTCCGACGTTTATTTGCACGTGCTGTCGACTGCGACGAAGTTTAGCGTTCATTTGACTTTGTACATAGTACAGACGAAGTACGACGTTTGCGAAGTACGGCACTCAAAATCGTGATTTTCTTGCACGACGTTTATTTGCACGTGCTGCCGACTGCGACGAAATGCAGCGTTCATTTGACTTTGTACATAGTACAGACGAAGTACGACGTTTGCGAAGTACGGCACTCAAAATCGTGATTTTCTTGTCCGACGTTTATTTGCACGTGCTGCCGACTGCGACGAAATGCAGCGTTCATTTGACTTTGTACATAGTACAGACGAAGTACGACGTTTGCGAAGTACGGCACTCAAAATCGTGATTTTCTTGTCCGACGTTTATTTGCACGTGCTGCCGACTGCGACGAAATGCAGCGTTCATTTGACTTTGTACATAGTACAGACGAAGTACGACGTTTGCGAAGTACAACACTCAAAATCGTGATTTTCTTGTCCGACGTTTATTTGCACGTGCTGCCGACTGCGACGAAATGCAGCGTTCATTTGACTTTGTACATAGTACAGACGAAGTACGACGTTTGCGAAGTACGGCACTCAAAATCGTGATTTTCTTGTCCGACGTTTATTTGCACGTGCTGCCGACTGCGACGAAATGCAGCGTTCATAGTACAAACGAAGTACGACGTTCACAAAGTGAGGAAGTAAAACGTAAACATTAAATAAAAACAATGCAACCCACAATACACAAATTGTGTATCAAAATTGCATAACTTTTACGAAGTACGACGTTCAAAAATATTAAAGAATTTTATTTCTGTGGTATATAATAAAAAACCAGCAAATTTTTTTGCAACTTACGTATCTGTAAATAAATGTAAACATTTAGCAACTAATCAAAATTGTTTTTTTGCTTAGATATTAAAGTAAAACAAAAAATACATTAAATTTATAAAATGCAACCCGCAGCACACTAGGTGTGCAATAATATTGCATAACCTTTGCGAAGTACGACGTCCAAAAATATTAATTTTTTTTTATATTGAGGTTAAAAGTGAGAAAACATAAATTAATATTAATGCAACCTGCAATACACTTAATATGTACTGATGTTGCATAACCTTCACGAAGTACTACGTTCAAATATAAATTATAATTATTGCGACCCGCAATACACTAAGTTTGTATCAATATTGCATAACTTACACGAAGTACGACGTTCAAAATATTAAAGAATTTTATTTGTGTTGTATATAATAAAAAACCAGCAAATTTTTTTGCAAATTACGTATCTGTAAATAAATGTAAACATTTAGCAACTAATCAAAATTTTTTTTTTGCTTAGATATTAAAGTAAAACAAAAAATACATTAAATTTATAAAATGCAACCCGCAGTACACTAAGTGTGCAATAATATTGCATAACCTTTACGAAGTACGACGTTCAAAAATATTAAATTTTTTTTATATTGAGGTAAAATTGAGAAAACATAAATTAATAATAATGCAACTTGCAATACACTTAATATGTACTGATGTTGCATAACCTTCACGAAGTACTACGTTCAAATATAAATTAATATTATTGCGACCCGCAATACACTAAATTCGTATTAATATTGCATAACCTACACGAAGTACGACGTTCAAGAATATTAAAAAATTTTATTTGTGTTGTATATAATAAAAAACAGCAAATTTTTTTCAAATTACGTATCTGTAAATAAATGTAAACATTTAGCAACTAATCAAAATTGTTTTTTTTGCCTAGATATTAAAGTAAAACATAAAAATACATTAAATTTATAAAATGCAACCTGCAGCACACTAGATGTGCATTAATATTGCATAACCTTTGCGAAGTACGACGTCCAAAAATATTAATTTTTTTTTTATATTGAGGTTAAAAGTGAGAAAACATAAATTAATAATAATGCAACCTGCAATACACTTAATGTGTACTGATGTTGCATAACCTTCACGAAGTACTACGTTCAAATATAAATTAATATTATTGCGACCCGCAATACACTAAGTTTGTATCAATATTGCATAACTTACACGAAGTACAACGTTCAAAAATATTAAAGAATTTTATTTGTGTTGTATATAATAAAAAAACAGCAAATTTTTTTGCAAATTACGTATCTGTAGATAAATGTAAACATTTAGCAACTAATCAAAAGTGTTTTTTTGCCTAGACATTAAAGTAAATCATAAAAATACATAAAATTTATAAAATGCAACCCGCAGCACACTAGGTGTGCAATAATATTGCATAACCTTTGCGAAGTACGACGTCCAAAAATATTAATTTTTTTTTATATTGAGGTTAAAAGTGAGAAAACATAAATTATTAATAATGCAACCTGCAATACACTTAATATGTACTGATGTTGCATAACCTTCACGAAGTACTACGTTCAAGAATAAATTATAATTATTGCGACCCGCAATACACTAAATTTGTATTAATATTGCATAACTTACGCGAAGTACGACGTTCAAGAATATTAAAGAATTTTTTTGTGTTGTATATAATAAAAAAACAGCAAATTTTTTTGCAAATTACGTATCTGTAAATAAATGTAAACATTTAGCAACTAATCAAAAGTGTTTTTTTGTCTAGACATTAAAGTAAATCATAAAAATACATTAAATTTATAAAATGCAACCCGCAGCACAACAGATGTGCATCAATATTGCATAACTTTTACGAAGTACAACGTCCAAAAATATTAAATTTTTTTTTATATTAAGGTAAAATGTGAGAAAACATAAATTAATAATAATGCAACTTGCAATACACTTAATATGTACTGATGTTGCATAACCTTCACGAAGTACTACGTTCAAATATAAATTAATATTATTGCGACCCGCAATACACTAAATTTGTATCAATATTGCATAACTTACACGAGGTACGACGTTTAAGAATATTAAATGTTTTATTTGTAGTTTGCATATAATAAAAAAAAGACAAATTTTTATGTAAATTACGTATCTATAAATAAACGTACACATTTAACAATTAAATAAACTTAGTATTTTGGCCTAGATATTAAATTAAAACATAAAAATGCATAATATTTATTAAAATGCAACTTGCAATACACCAAATGTGTATTAATATTGCCTAACTTGTACGAAGTACAACGTTAATTTAAGTGCATTAAGTATGGTGCTCTGTGCGATGAAATACGACGTTCATGTGACCATAAAGTAATAAACGAAGTACGGCAATCACAAATGCAGCACTCAAAATTATTGTTTCATTGCACGACGTTTGCTTTATTTCTGTCTGCGACGAAATGCAGCGTTCATTTGACTTTGTACATAGTACAGACGAAGTACGACGTTTGCGAAGTACGGCACTCAAAATCGTGATTTTCTTGTACGACGTTTATTTGCACGTGCTGCCGACTGCGACGGAGTACAGCGTTCAATTGACTTTGTACATAGTACAGACGAAGTACGACGTTTGCGAAGTACGGCACTCAAAATCGTGATTTTCATGTCCGACGTTTATTTGCACGTGCTGCCGACTGCGACGGAGTACAGCGTTCAATTGACTTTGTACATAGTACAGACGAAGTACGACGTTTGCGAAGTACGGCACTCAAAATCGTGATTTTCATGTCCGACGTTTATTTGCACGTGCTGTCGACTGCGACGATGTTTAGCGTTCATTTGACTTTGTACATAGTACAGACGAAGTACGACGTTTGCGAAGTACGGCACTCAAAATCGTGATTTTCTTGTACGACGTTTATTTGCACGTGCTGCCGACTGCGACGGAGTACAGCGTTCAATTGACTTTGTACATAGTACAGACGAAGTACGACGTTTGCGAAGTACGGCACTCAAAATCGTGATTTTCTTGTCCGACGTTTATTTGCACGTGCTGTCGACTGCGACGATGTTTAGCGTTCATTTGACTTTGTACATAGTACAGACGAAGTACGACGTTTGCGAAGTACGGCACTCAAAATCGTGATTTTCTTGTCCGACGTTTATTTGCACGTGCTGTCGACTGCGACGATGTTTAGCGTTCATTTGACTTTGTACATAGTACAGACGAAGTACGACGTTTGCGAAGTACGGCACTCAAAATCGTGATTTTCTTGTACGACGTTTATTTGCACGTGCTGCCGACTGCGACGAAATGCAGCGTTCATAGTACAAACGAAGTACGACGTTCACAAAGTGAGGAAGTAAAACGTAAACATTAAATAAAAATAATGCAACCCACAATACACAAATTGTGTATCAAAATTGCATAACTTTTACGAAGTACGACGTTCAAAAATATTTAAGAATTTTATTTCTGTGGTATATAATAAAAAACCAGCAAATTTTTTTGCAACTTACGTATCTGTAAATAAATGTAAACATTTAGCAACTAATCAAAATTGTTTTTTTGCTTAGATATTAAAGTAAAACAAAAAATACATTAAATTTATAAAATGCAACCCGCAGCACACTAGGTGTGCAATAATATTGCATAACCTTTGCGAAGTACGACGTCCAAAAATATTAATTTTTTTTTATATTGAGGTTAAAAGTGAGAAAACATAAATTAATATTAATGCAACCTGCAATACACTTAATATGTACTGATGTTGCATAACCTTCACGAAGTACTACGTTCAAATATAAATTAATATTATTGCGACCCGCAATACACTAAATTCGTATTAATATTGCATAACCTACACGAAGTACGACGTTCAAAAATATTAAAAAATTTTATTTGTGTTGTATATAATAAAAAACAGCAAATTTTTTTCAAATTACGTATCTGTAAATAAATGTAAACATTTAGCAACTAATCAAAATTGTTTTTTTTGCCTAGATATTAAAGTAAAACATAAAAATACATTAAATTTATAAAATGCAACCCGCAGCACACTAGATGTGCATTAATATTGCATAACCTTTGCGAAGTACGACGTCCAAAAATATTAATTTTTTTTTTATATTGAGGTTAAAAGTGAGAAAACATAAATTAATAATAATGCAACCTGCAATACACTTAATATGTACTGATGTTGCATAACCTTCACGAAGTACTACGTTCAAAGATAAATTATAATTATTGCGACACGCAATACACTAAATTTGTATTAATATTGCATAACTTACGCGAAGTACGACGTTCAAGAATATTAAAGAATTTTTTTTGTGTTGTATATAATAAAAAAACAGCAAATTTTTTTGCAAATTACATATCTGTAAATAAATGTAAACATTTAGCAACTAATCAAAAGTGTTTTTTTGCCTAGACATTAAAGTAAATCATAAAAATACATTAAATTTATAAAATGCAACCCGCAGCACAACAGATGTGCATCAATATTGCATAACTTTTACGAAGTACGACGTCCAAAAATATTGAAATTTTTTTTTATATTAAGGTAAAATGTGAGAACACATAAATTAATAATAATGCAACTTGCAATACACTTAATATGTACTGATGTTGCATAACCTTCACGAAGTACTATGTTCAAATATAAATTAATATTATTGCGACCCGCAATACACTAAATTTGTATCAATATTGCATAACTTACACAAAGTACAACGTTTAAAAATATTAAATGTTTTATTTGTAGTTTGCATATAATAAAAAAAAACAAATTTTTATGTAAATTACGTATCTATAAATAAACGTACACATTTAACAATTAAATAAACTTAGTATTTTGGCCTAGATATTAAATTAAAACATAAAAATGCATAATATTTATTAAAATGCAACTTGCAATACACCAAATGTGTATTAATATTGCCTAACTTGTACGAAGTACAACGTTCATTTAAGTGCATTAAGTATGGTGCTCTGTGCGATGAAATACGACGTTCATGTAACCATAAAGTAATAAACGAAGTACGGCAATCACAAATGCAGCACTCAAAATTATTGTTTCAATGCACGACGTTTGCTTTGTTTCTGACTGCGACGAAATGCAGCGTTTATTTGCACGTGCTGTCGACTGCGACGATGTTTAGCGTTCATTTGACTTTGTACATAGTACAGACGAAGTACGACGTTTGCTAAGTACGGCACTCAAAATCGTGATTTTCTTGTACGACGTTTATTTGCACGTGCTGCCGATTGCGACGAAATGCAGCGTTCATAGTACAAACGAAGTACGACGTTCACAAAGTGAGGAAGTAAAACGTAAACATTAAATAAAAATAATGCAACCCACAATACAGAAATTGTGTATCAAAATTGCATAACTTTTACGAAGTACGACGTTCAAAAATATTAAAGAATTTTATTTCTGTGGTATATAATAAAAAACCAGCAAATTTTTTTGCAAATTACGTATCTGTAAATAAATGTAAACATTTAGCAACTAATCAAAATTGTTTTTTTGCTTAGATATTAAAGTAAAAAATACATTAAATTTATAAAATGCAACCCGCAGCACACTAGGTGTGCAATAATATTGCATAACCTTTGCGAAGTACGACGTCCAAAAATATTAATTTTTTTTTATATTGAGGTTAAAAGTGAGAAAACATAAATTAATAATAATGCAACCTGCAATACACTTAATATGTACTGATGTTGCATAACCTTCACGAAGTACTACGTTCAAAGATAAATTATAATTATTGCGACCCGCAATACACTAAATTTGTATTAATATTGCATAACTTACGCGAAGTACGACGTTCAAGAATATTAAAGAATTTTTTTTGTGTTGTATATAATAAAAAAACAGCAAATTTTTTTGCAAATTACGTATCTGTAAATAAATGTAAACATTTAGCAACTAATCAAAAGTGTTTTTTTGCCTAGACATTAAAGTAAATCATAAAAATACATTAAATTTATAAAATGCAACCCGCAGCACAACAGATGTGCATCAATATTGCATAACTTTTACGAAGTACGACGTCCAAAAATATTGAAATTTTTTTTTATATTAAGGTAAAATGTGAGAACACATAAATTAATAATAATGCAACTTGCAATACACTTAATATGTACTGATGTTGCATAACCTTCACGAAGTACTATGTTCAAAAATAAATTAATATTATTGCGACCCGCAATACACTAAATTTGTATCAATATTGCATAACTTACACAAAGTACAACGTTTAAAAATATTAAATGTTTTATTTGTAGTTTGCATATAATAAAAAAAAACAAATTTTTATGTAAATTACGTATCTATAAATAAACGTACACATTTAACAATTAAATAAACTTAGTATTTTGGCCTAGATATTAAATTAAAACATAAAAATGCATAATATTTATTAAAATGCAACTTGCAATACACCAAATGTGTATTAATATTGCCTAACTTGTACGAAGTACAACGTTCATTTAAGTGCATTAAGTATGGTGCTCTGTGCGATGAAATACGACGTTCATGTAACCATAAAGTAATAAACGAAGTACGGCAATCACAAATGCAGCACTCAAAATTATTGTTTCAATGCACGACGTTTGCTTTGTTTCTGACTGCGACGAAATGCAGCGTTTATTTGCACGTGCTGTCGACTGCGACGATGTTTAGCGTTCATTTGACTTTGTACATAGTACAGACGAAGTACGACGTTTGCGAAGTACGGCACTCAAAATCGTGATTTTCTTGTCCGACGTTTATTTGCACGTGCTGTCGACTGCGACGAAGTTTAGCGTTCATTTGACTTTGTACATAGTACAGACGAAGTACGACGTTTGCTAAGTACGGCACTCAAAATCGTGATTTTCTTGTACGACGTTTATTTGCACGTGCTGCCGATTGCGACGAAATGCAGCGTTCATAGTACAAACGAAGTACGACGTTCACAAAGTGAGGAAGTAAAACGTAAACATTAAATAAAAATAATGCAACCCACAATACAGAAATTGTGTATCAAAATTGCATAACTTTTACGAAGTACGACGTTCAAAAATATTAAAGAATTTTATTTCTGTGGTATATAATAAAAAACCAGCAAATTTTTTTGCAATTTACGTATCTGTAAATAAATGTAAACATTTAGCAACTAATCAAAATTGTTTTTTTGCTTAGATATTAAAGTAAAACAAAAAATACATTAAATTTATAAAATGCAACCCGCAGCACACTAGGTGTGCAATAATATTGCATAACCTTTGCGAATTACGACGTCCAAAAATATTAATTTTTTTTTATATTGAGGTTAAAAGTGAGAAAACATAAATTAATAATAATGCAACTTGCAACACACTTAATATGTACTGATGTTGCATAACCTTCACGAAGTACTACGTTCAAGAATAAATTATAATTATTGCGACCCGCAATACACTAAATTTGTATTAATATTGCATAACTTACGCGAAGTACGACGTTCAAGAATATTAAAGAATTTTTTTGTGTTGTATATAATAAAAAAACAGCAAATTTTTTTGCAAATTACGTATCTGTAAATAAATGTAAACATTTAGCAACTAATCAAAAGTGTTTTTTTGTCTAGACATTAAAGTAAATCATAAAAATACATTAAATTTATAAAATGCAACCCGCAGCACAACAGATGTGCATCAATATTGCATAACTTTTACGAAGTACAACGTCCAAAAATATTAAATTTTTTTTTATATTAAGGTAAAATGTGAGAAAACATAAATTAATAATAATGCAACTTGCAATACACTTAATATGTACTGATGTTGCATAACCTTCACGAAGTACTACGTTCAAATATAAATTAATATTATTGCGACCCGCAATACACTAAATTTGTATCAATATTGCATAACTTACACGAGGTACGACGTTTAAAAATATTAAATGTTTTATTTGTAGTTTGCATATAATAAAAAAAAGACAAATTTTTATGTAAATTACGTATCTATAAATAAACGTACACATTTAACAATTAAATAAACTTAGTATTTTGGCCTAGATATTAAATTAAAACATAAAAATGCATAATATTTATTAAAATGCAACTTGCAATACACCAAATGTGTATTAATATTGCCTAACTTGTACGAAGTACAACGTTAATTTAAGTGCATTAAGTATGGTGCTCTGTGCGATGAAATACGACGTTCATGTGACCATAAAGTAATAAACGAAGTACGGCAATCACAAATGCAGCACTCAAAATTATTGTTTCATTGCACGACGTTTGCTTTATTTCTGTCTGCGACGAAATGCAGCGTTCATTTGACTTTGTACATAGTACAGACGAAGTACGACGTTTGCGAAGTACGGCACTCAAAATCGTGATTTTCTTGTACGACGTTTATTTGCACGTGCTGCCGACTGCGACGGAGTACAGCGTTCAATTGACTTTGTACATAGTACAGACGAAGTACGACGTTTGCGAAGTACGGCACTCAAAATCGTGATTTTCTTGTCCGACGTTTATTTGCACGTGCTGTCGACTGCGACGATGTTTAGCGTTCATTTGACTTTGTACATAGTACAGACGAAGTACGACGTTTGCGAAGTACGGCACTCAAAATCGTGATTTTCTTGTCCGACGTTTATTTGCACGTGCTGTCGACTGCGACGAAGTTTAGCGTTCATTTGACTTTGTACATAGTACAGACGAAGTACGACGTTTGCTAAGTACGGCACTCAAAATCGTGATTTTCTTGTACGACGTTTATTTGCACGTGCTGCCGACTGCGACGGAGTACAGCGTTCAATTGACTTTGTACATAGTACAGACGAAGTACGACGTTTGCGAAGTACGGCACTCAAAATCATGATTTTCTTGTAAGACGTTTATTTGCAGTTGCTTCCGACTGCGACGAAGTACAGCGTTCAATTGACTTTGTACATAGTACAGACGAAGTACGACGTTTGCGAAGTACGGCACTCAAAATCATGATTTTCTTGTAAGACGTTTATTTGCAGTTGCTTCCGACTGCGACGAAGTACAGCGTTCAATTGACTTTGTACATAGTACAGACGAAGTACGACGTTTGCGAAGTACGGCACTCAAAATCATGATTTTCTTGTACGACGTTTATTTGCACTTGCTGTCGACTGCGACGAAGTTTAGCGTTCATTTGACTTTGTACATAGTACAAACGAAGTACGACGTTTGCGAAGTACGGCACTCAAAATCATGATTTTCTTGTACGACGTTTATTTGCACTTGCTGTCGACTGCGACGAAGTTTAGCGTTCATTTGACTTTGTACATAGTACAGACGAAGTACGACGTTAGCGAAGTACGGCACTCAAAATCGTGATTTTCTTGTACGACGTTTATTTGCACGCGCTGTCGACTGCGACGAGGTTTAGCGTTCACTTGACTTTGTACATAGTATAGACGAAGTACGACGTTTGCGAAGTACGGCACTCAAAATCGTGATTTTCTTGTACGACGTTTATTCGCACGTGCTGCCGACTGCGACGAAATGCAGCGTTCATAGTACAAACGAAGTACGACGTTCACAAAGTGATGAAGTAAAACGTAAACAATAAATAATAATAATGCAACCCACAATACACTAATTGTGTATTAAAATTGCATAACCTACACGAAGTACGACGTTCAAAAATACTAAAGAATTTTATTTGTGTTGTATATAATGAAAAAACAGCAAATTTTTTTGCAAATTACGTATCTGTAAATAAATGTAAACATTTAGCAACTAATCAAAATTGTTTTTTTTGCCTAGATATTAAAGTAAAACATAAAAATACATTAAATTTATAAAATGCAACCCGCAGCACACTAGATGTGCATTAATATTGCATAACCTTCACGAAGTACGACGTCCAAAAATATTAATTTTTTTTTATATTGAGGTTAAAAGTGAGAAAACATAAATTAATAATAATGCAACCTGCAATACACTTAATATGTACTGATCTTGCATAACCTTCACGAAGTACTACGTTCAAATATAAATTAATATTATTGTGACCCGCAATACACTAAATTTGTATCAATATTGCATAACCTACACGAAGTACGACGTTCAAGAATATTAAAGAATTTTATTTGTGTTGTATATAATAAAAAAACAGCAAATTTTTTTGCAAATTACGTATCTGTAAATAAATGTAAACATTCAGCAACTAATCAAAAGTGTTTTTTTGCCTAGACATTAAAGTAAATCATAAGAATACATTAAATTTATAAAATGCAACCCGCAGCACAACAGATGTGCATCAATATTGCATAACTGTTGCGAAGTACGACGTCCAAAAATATTAAATTTTTTTTTATATGAAGGTAAAAAGTGAGAAAACATAAATTAATAATAATGCAACCTGCAATACACTTAATGTGTACTGATGTTGCATAACCTTCACGAAGTACTACGTTCAAATATAAATTAATATTATTGCGACCCGCAATACACTAAATTTGTATCAATGTTGCATAACTTACACGAAGTACGACGTTTAAAAATATTAAATGTTTTATTTGTAGTTTGCATATAATAAAAAAAAAAACAAATTTTTATGTAAATTACGTATCTATAAATAAACGTACACATTTAACAATTAAATAAACATAGTATTTTGGCCTAGATATTAAATTAAAACATAAAAATGCATAATATTTATTAAAATGCAACTTGCAATACACCAAATGTGTATTAATATTGCATAACCTTTACGAAGTACGACGTTCACGAAGTACGTCGTTTACGAAGTGCGACGTTTACGAAGTACGTCGTTTACGAAGTGCGACGTTCACGAGGTACGTCGTTTACGAAGTGCGACGTTCACGAAGTACGTCGTTTACGAAGTGCGACGTTCGCGAAGTACGACGTCTACACATTAGGGCACTCAAAATTATTGTTACGTTGTACGACATTCAGACGTTCCAACTGCGACTAACTACAGCATTCATTTGACTTTGCACATACGACGAACGAAGTACGACGTTTACGAAGTACGGCGCTTAAAATAATTTTGTTTTTATTAATTAATTATTTTTTTTAAAACAAACGTTTTTATAATTAAATTTTATAATGGTTTAAATATAAAATATGACTTTTTAATATTATCAATATTTAAAATATTTTCTCCCTTTTGTGTGTATGCCTTATAGTTATAGAGCTGTGCGCTTCGGTAGACGTCGCCTGTGGAGCTATGTCAGTGGAGCGGTGCGCACATCCAATACCGAGCGGCTGCCTCGATCGGTGTCGCGCTGGTATACATATGGTAGTGGTGTGTGTCGATGCGTTGAGTGAGGCGATATGAACGGTGTAACGGTTTAGTCGAAGTTTATCATAAATGACGACGACAAAACGACCGATTATGTATACGTTCTGCATTTGCTTCCAATTTATCGACGTTTATTGCACATTTCCGCTATCGAATTCGAATAGGGCTTTGCTTGCGAGATTGCTTTATTTTGTGATTTTGTGGCTCGCCCAGTTCCCCACAGCGAGATTGCGGATGCGGCAAAACGTATTCTCTTACGTTGGCGGTCCTTATGCAATCAAACTTTGTTGAACTAACAAATGTTTGTGATTTAAACAAACAAAAATAATAAATGCGTCAACTCTCTAATATCCGAGCGAGAATATTTATATAATATTCGTAACGTTTATGGATTCGAAAGAATTTCATAAATTCACGTCGCATTCAATCTTGCGAAGAGTGAAGAGAATGTTTGAACTTTTAAATCGGCAAAGGTAAAAAATAATATTATAAATATTATTATTATGCCTTTATTGACCGATATATGTGTTGTGGTGTTTAACGACTACGACGACGATGATGACGATACATTTATCTCTATATCGTACGAAGAAAAGAAGAAACAGCGTGGCGTTACTTTCTTATATGTTAGATTGTTTCGCACAAACGCGCATATTCTTCATCTTTATAAACGATGATGATGAGTATTTTATTCTCTCGTCTGTCTCAAAAAACACAAAAACACAGTTCCCTGGTTGATCCTGCCAGTAGTCATATGCTTGTCTCAAAGATTAAGCCATGCATGTCTCAGTACAAGCCAAATTAAGGTGAAACCGCGAAAGGCTCATTAAATCAGTTATGGTTCCTTAGATCGTACCCACATTTACTTGGATAACTGTGGTAATTCTAGAGCTAATACATGCAAACAGAGCTCCGACCGGAGACGGAAGGAGCGCTTTTATTAGATCAAAACCAATCGGTGGCGGTTTCGCCGTCATCGTACAACTTGGTGAATCTGAATAACTTTACGCTGATCGCACGGTCTCGCACCGGCGACGCATCTTTCAAATGTCTGCCTTATCAACTGTCGATGGTAGGTTCTGCGCCTACCATGGTTGTAACGGGTAACGGGGAATCAGGGTTCGATTCCGGAGAGGGAGCCTGAGAAACGGCTACCACATCCAAGGAAGGCAGCAGGCGCGCAAATTACCCACTCCCGGCACGGGGAGGTAGTGACGAAAAATAACGATACGGGACTCATCCGAGGCCCCGTAATCGGAATGAGTACACTCTAAACCCTTTAACGAGGATCAATTGGAGGGCAAGTCTGGTGCCAGCAGCCGCGGTAATTCCAGCTCCAATAGCGTATATTAAAGTTGTTGCGGTTAAAAAGCTCGTAGTCGAATTTGTGTCCCGCGCCGCCGGTTCATCGTTCGCGGTGTTAACTGGCGTTTCGCGGGACGTCCTGCCGGTGGGCTTAGCTCGAGAGGGCGGCCCAACTCAATCCCGCCGCGGTGCTCTTCATTGAGTGTCGAGGTGGGCCGGCACGTTTACTTTGAACAAATTAGAGTGCTTAAAGCAGGCTAAAACTTCGCCTGAATACTGTGTGCATGGAATAATGGAATAGGACCTCGGTTCTATTTTGTTGGTTTTCGGAACCCCGAGGTAATGATTAATAGGAACGGATGGGGGCATTCGTATTGCGACGTTAGAGGTGAAATTCTTGGATCGTCGCAAGACGGACAGAAGCGAAAGCATTTGCCAAAAACGCTTTCATTGATCAAGAACGAAAGTTAGAGGTTCGAAGGCGATCAGATACCGCCCTAGTTCTAACCATAAACGATGCCAGCTAGCGATCCGCCGACGTTCCTCCGATGACTCGGCGGGCAGCTTCCGGGAAACCAAAGCTTTTGGGTTCCGGGGGAAGTATGGTTGCAAAGCTGAAACTTAAAGGAATTGACGGAAGGGCACCACCAGGAGTGGAGCCTGCGGCTTAATTTGACTCAACACGGGAAACCTCACCAGGCCCGGACACCGGAAGGATTGACAGATTGAGAGCTCTTTCTTGATTCGGTGGGTGGTGGTGCATGGCCGTTCTTAGTTGGTGGAGCGATTTGTCTGGTTAATTCCGATAACGAACGAGACTCTAGCCTGCTAAATAGGCGTATTTCGACATCCCAAATGCCGGCTGGAGCCGGGTTCGCCCGGTCTCTATGTGCGGTTTTTACTGTCGGCGTACAAACAATTCTTCTTAGAGGGACAGGCGGCTTCTAGCCGCACGAGATTGAGCAATAACAGGTCTGTGATGCCCTTAGATGTTCTGGGCCGCACGCGCGCTACACTGAAGGAATCAGCGTGTCCTCCCTGACCGAGCGGTCCGGGTAACCCGCTGAACCTCCTTCGTGCTAGGGATTGGGGCTTGCAATTGTTCCCCATGAACGAGGAATTCCCAGTAAGCGCGAGTCATAAGCTCGCGTTGATTACGTCCCTGCCCTTTGTACACACCGCCCGTCGCTACTACCGATTGAATGATTTAGTGAGGTCTTCGGACCGGTGCGCGGTGGCGTTTCGACGTTGCCGATGTTGCTGGGAAGATGACCAAACTTGATCATTTAGAGGAAGTAAAAGTCGTAACAAGGTTTCCGTAGGTGAACCTGCGGAAGGATCATTAACGTGTAAATGTTGTTGTTTAGTTGTCACACATACACACACATTTTGTCTGTGCTGATCAACAAAAAACACACATACATACACTATTCGTATGATGATCAATTCTCATACAAAATTCTTTATTATGCGTCGAACGGAAAAGCAACAACGGGTCGTCTTGCATTAAGCGGATCTGTTGTTACGTTTTTCGATTTATTTTATAAATCGATTGTAAACGTGCCGTAAACGACGTTTTCAAAGAATTTTTTCGAACATTAACACGAATCAATATTGTCGAAAGATGGTTATGTGCTAACGTTTTATTATTGCTTTCGCAGTGCCGGTCTTAGCGTATTTCCATCATCGTATTCGCTTCGAAAAAAAGTACTAATACACAGTGGTGGTGTATAATTAATGTGCAAGAGATGTTGTTGTTGTTGTTGTAGTATTTGTATATGGTTGGAGTTATTTATAATAACAAACAAGAATGAATGAATGAATAATAATGGTGTCTGCCAATACGATCGTACTTTATGTACACGACTAAAACTTTATACATACAAACCATAATAATAAATAAACTCGAAACAACCAACAACAAAATTAATACGCTACTGTACATACAAATACACATTTATACATACCATCATTTTACTTAACCGATGGTGAGTGATGTTTGAAAAATAAACGCTTAGGCTTACGGTTTTGTAAGCCAGTCTTTGCGTATTTTCTTCATCGTATTCGCTTCGGAAAAAAGAAAATAAAGATGGTGTATAATTAATGTGTAAAAGAGATGTTGTAGTTGTAATTTAATTTGTAAATGGTTGGAGTTTATTAATAAATAAAAGGGGCTGTCTATTCGTCTGTACTTTATGTACAAGACTAAAACTTTATACATACAAACCATAATAATAAATAAACTCGAAACAACCAACAACAAAATTAATACGCTACTGTACATACAAATACACATTTATACATACCATCATTTTACTTAACCGATGGTGAGTGATGTTTGAAAAATAAACGCTTAGGCTTACGGTTTTGTAAGCCAGTCTTTGCGTATTTTCTTCATCGTATTCGCTTCGGAAAAAAGAAAATAAAGATGGTGTATAATTAATGTGTAAAAGAGATGTTGTAGTTGTAATTTAATTTGTAAATGGTTGGAGTTTATTAATAAATAAAAGGGGCTGTCTATTCGTCTGTACTTTATGTACAAGACTACAAAAACGTTTTATAACAATAAAAAGCTCGAAACAACCAATAACAAAATATACTACTACTATACTACTATACATACAAACGCACATTTATAAATACATAAAATCAATTTACTTTATCGATAGTGAGTGATGTTTGGAAAAAAACGCTTAGGCTTACGGTTTTCGGGTACCTGGGTTCCGCATGCGTCGAAGTAATAATTTACTTTAACGACGCGACGAACCGTAGGAATCTAAATAAAAAAGTTTATTAACTTTTTTAGATTCTGTGGGTTTTAAATGATATACGCCCGACTGACGAAGGAACGTTTTGCACTGCCTGTGCTTTTCTTTTGATTCGTTTTTATGTCGACGGACGTTCTTAGAATGCCCACCAAACGACGTATCACACAAAACACCCTACAATTGTATTGTTTGGTAAATATTGTTGTGATTAAGTTTGTAGCTGTGGCGTTTGTTTGAAGAAAACGTCTGGTTTTTCGACATATTTTCTATTTAATAAATATACATAATGCTTATCGCAAAAGGAGCAGAGTTTTATAGACAAAGTTGATAGAGAAAAAAAACCTAATAGATATATATACGTATTTATAAAACGTTAATATCATCGGGTTATTCTTTATGTAAACTTAAACTATAACTGCATACTCTTTTCGATAAGTAGAAACAAATGCCACTTTAATTAAATAAAATATTATAAAATATAACGCCGAACGTTTCTTTCGATTGGTCCGTTTCTCACATATACATCACAATTGTAATAACCTTAAGTAGTTATTTTTGTTGTTGTGTGATGATGAAACGATTTCGATGTGGAACGGTGCGTTATGTAATAATATTTTAAATTTGTTTGAAAAGATTACCCTGAACGGTGGATCACTTGGCTCGTGGGTCGATGAAGAACGCAGCTAATTGCGCGTCAACTTGTGAACTGCAGGACACATGAACATCGACATTTCGAACGCACATTGCGGTCCTCGGATATACTGTTCCCGGACCACTCCTGGCTGAGGGTCGTGTCAATTTCAAAGACTGCTCGGTTTTTGTCTTAAACACAGCGCACAATGTTGTGTAGACAATTACGTCGGAGCGTGTTGGGTGCAAATATGACGCGTTACTATAATTGTTAATTGATTGTCGGTTGTCATAATAAAATATTATGCAACGTAGACAACAATAAAAACAATATAAATAATAACGCGGCATCCTAAAACGCAATAGCGGCTGACATTCTTATTAGTTTGTTGGTACAAGTTGGTTTAGACGTAGCACGTCCGATATTAAAAAGCAGCCACAACGCTTAAATTTCGAACGAAGCGATCGTCGTGTCCGAGACGTTAAAGTTGTTTATATGCATATTTTATGCACTATAATTAACAACAACAACATTCTCGCAACGACGTCAGATCGATGTTTGAAATTGTTTGGAGGCAGCCATATAAACGGAATACGTGTAATTATCGTCTGACAAAATAAAGGCAAATTTATATTTGCGACCTCAGAGCAGGTGAGACTACCCGCTGAATTTAAGCATATTATTAAGCGGAGGAAAAGAAACTAACTAGGATTTCCTTAGTAGCGGCGAGCGAACAGGAAAAAGCCCAGCACTGAATCCCGCGGCCGAAACCGGACGCCGGGAAATGTGGTGTTAGGGAGGATCCGTCATCCCGAGATTGTGCGACGCGTCCAAGTCCATCTTGAACGGGGCCACAGCCCATAGAGGGTGCCAGGCCCGTAGTGACCGTTGCCGATAACGGGAGGATCTCTCCTCAGAGTCGGGTTGCTTGAGAGTGCAGCCCTAAGTGGGTGGTAAACTCCATCTAAGGCTAAATATGACCACGAGACCGATAGCGAACAAGTACCGTGAGGGAAAGTTGAAAAGAACTTTGAAGAGAGAGTTCAATAGTACGTGAAACCGTTCAGGGGTAAACCTGAGAAACCCGAAAGGTCGAAAGGGGAGATTCAGCGTGACTCGATAGCGGCGCTAAATGATCATGCGACGAACGGCGTACGCGTCGTTCGCGCCTTTTGTTTATGCGAACCGAAGTCGAAC
>NW_026986644.1:37500-45000 GCF_031307605.1 Tribolium castaneum | reverse complement strand
TGATGAAATACGACGTTCATGTGACCATAAAGTAACAAACGAAGTACGGCGCTCACAAATGCAGCACTCAAAATTATTGTTTCATTGCACGACGTTTGCTTTGTTTCTGACTGCGACGAAATGCAGCGTTCATTTGACTTTGTACATAGTACAGACGAAGTACGACGTTTGCGAAGTACGGCACTCAAAATCGTGATTTTCATGTACGACGTTTATTTGCACGTCCTGCCGACTGCGACGGAGTACAGCGTTCAATTGACTTTGTACATAGTACAGACGAAGTACGACGTTTGCGAAGTACGGCACTCAAAATCGTGATTTTCTTGTACGACGTTTATTTGCACGTGCTGTCGACTGCGACGAAGTTAAGCGTTCATTTGACTTTGTACATAGTACAGACGAAGTACGACGTTTTCGAAGTACGGCACTCAAAATCGTGATTTTCTTGTACGACGTTTATTTGCACGTGCTGCCGACTGCGACGGAGTACAGCGTTCAATTGACTTTGTGCATAGTACAGACGAAGTACGACGTTTGCGAAGTACGGCACTCAAAATCATGATTTTCTTGTAAGACGTTTATTTGCAGTTGCTTCCGACTGCGACGAAGTACAGCGTTCAATTGACTTTGTACATAGTACAGACGAAGTACGACGTTTGCGAAGTACGGCACTCAAAATCATGATTTTCTTGTAAGACGTTTATTTGCAGTTGCTTTCGACTGCGACGAAGTACAGCGTTCAATTGACTTTGTACATAGTACAGACGAAGTACGACGTTTGCGAAGTACGGCACTCAAAATCATGATTTTCTTGTAAGACGTTTATTTGCAGTTGCTTCCGACTGCGACGAAGTACAGCGTTCAATTGACTTTGTACATAGTACAGACGAAGTACGACGTTTGCGAAGTACGGCACTCAAAATCATGATTTTCTTGTACGACGTTTATTTGCACTTGCTGTCGACTGCGACGAAGTTTAGCGTTCATTTGACTTTGTACATAGTACAAACGAAGTACGACGTTTGCGAAGTACGACACTCAAAATCATGATTTTCTTGTACGACGTTTATTTGCACTTGCTGTCGACTGCGACGAAGTTTAGCGTTCATTTGACTTTGTACATAGTACAGACGAAGTACGACGTTAGCGAAGTACGGCACTCAAAATCGTGATTTTCTTGTACGACGTTTATTTGCACGCGCTGTCGACTGCGACGAGGTTTAGCGTTCACTTGACTTTGTACATAGTATAGACGAAGTACGACGTTTGCGAAGTACGGCACTCAAAATCGTGATTTTCTTGTACGACGTTTATTCGCACGTGCTGCCGACTGCGACGAAATGCAGCGTTCATAGTACAAACGAAGTACGACGTTCACAAAGTGATGAAGTAAAACGTAAACAATAAATAATAATAATGCAACCCACAATACACTAATTGTGTATTAAAATTGCATAACCTACACGAAGTACGACGTTCAAGAATACTAAAGAATTTTATTTGTGTTGTATATAATGAAAAAACAGCAAATTTTTTTGCAAATTACGTATCTGTAAATAAATGTAAACATTTAGCAACTAATCAAAATTGTTTTTTTTGCCTAGATATTAAAGTAAAACATAAAAATACATTAAATTTATAAAATGCAACCCGCAGCACACTAGATGTGCATTAATATTGCATAACCTTCACGAAGTACGACGTCCAAAAATATTAATTTTTTTTTATATTGAGGTTAAAAGTGAGAAAACATAAATTAATAATAATGCAACCTGCAATACACTTAATATGTACTGATCTTGCATAACCTTTACGAAGTACTACGTTCAAGTATAAATTAATATTATTGTGACTCGCAATACACTAAATTTGTATCAATATTGCATAACCTACACGAAGTACGACGTTCAAGAATATTAAAGAATTTTATTTGTGTTGTATATAATAAAAAAACAGCAAATTTTTTTGCAAGTTACGTATCTGTAAATAAATGTAAACATTCAGCAACTAATCAAAAATGTTTTTTTGCCTAGACATTAAAGTAAATCATAAGAATACATTAAATTTATAAAATGCAACCCGCAGCACAACAGATGTGCATCAATATTGCATAACTGTTACGAAGTACGACGTCCAAAAATATTAAATTTTTTTTTATATGAAGGTAAAAAGTGAGAAAACATAAATTAATAATAATGCAACCTGCAATACACTTAATGTGTACTGATGTTGCATAACCTTCACGAAGTACTACGTTCAAATATAAATTAATATTATTGCGACCCGCAATACACTAAATTTGTATCAATATTGCATAACTTACACGAAGTACGACGTTTAAAAATATTAAATGTTTTATTTGTAGTTTGCATATAATAAAAAAAAAACAAATTTTGATGTAAATTACGTATCTATAAATAAACGTACACATTTAACAATTAAATAAACATAGTATTTTGGCCTAGATATTAAATTAAAACATAAAAATGCATAATATTTATTAAAATGCAACTTGCAATACACCAAATGTGTATTAATATTGCATAACCTTTACGAAGTACGACGTTCACGAAGTACGTCGTTTACGAAGTGCGACGTTTACGAAGTACGTCGTTTACGAAGTGCGACGTTCACGAGGTACGTCGTTTACGAAGTGCGACGTTCACGAAGTACGTCGTTTACGAAGTGCGACGTTCGCGAAGTACGACGTCTACACATTAGGGCACTCAAAATTATTGTTACGTTGTACGACATTCAGACGTTCCAACTGCGACTAACTACAGCATTCATTTGACTTTGCACATACGACGAACGAAGTACGACGTTTACGAAGTACGGCGCTTAAAATAATTTTGTTTTTATTAATTAATTATTTTTTTTAAAACAAACGTTTTTATAATTAAATTTTATAATGGTTTAAATATAAAATATGACTTTTTAATATTATCAATATTTAAAATATTTTCTCCCTTTTGTGTGTATGCCTTATAGTTATAGAGCTGTGCGCTTCGGTAGACGTCGCCTGTGGAGCTATGTCAGTGGAGCGGTGCGCACATCCAATACCGAGCGGCTGCCTCGATCGGTGTCGCGCTGGTATACATATGGTAGTGGTGTGTGTCGATGCGTTGAGTGAGGCGATATGAACGGTGTAACGGTTTAGTCGAAGTTTATCATAAATGACGACGACAAAACGACCGATTATGTATACGTTCTGCATTTGCTTCCAATTTATCGACGTTTATTGCACATTTCCGCTATCGAATTCGAATAGGGCTTTGCTTGCGAGATTGCTTTATTTTGTGATTTTGTGGCTCGCCCAGTTCCCCACAGCGAGATTGCGGATGCGGCAAAACGTATTCTCTTACGTTGGCGGTCCTTATGCAATCAAACTTTGTTGAACTAACAAATGTTTGTGATTTAAACAAACAAAAATAATAAATGCGTCAACTCTCTAATATCCGAGCGAGAATATTTATATAATATTCGTAACGTTTATGGATTCGAAAGAATTTCATAAATTCACGTCGCATTCAATCTTGCGAAGAGTGAAGAGAATGTTTGAACTTTTAAATCGGCAAAGGTAAAAAATAATATTATAAATATTATTATTATGCCTTTATTGACCGATATATGTGTTGTGGTGTTTAACGACTACGACGACGATGATGACGATACATTTATCTCTATATCGTACGAAGAAAAGAAGAAACAGCGTGGCGTTACTTTCTTATATGTTAGATTGTTTCGCACAAACGCGCATATTCTTCATCTTTATAAACGATGATGATGAGTATTTTATTCTCTCGTCTGTCTCAAAAAACACAAAAACACAGTTCCCTGGTTGATCCTGCCAGTAGTCATATGCTTGTCTCAAAGATTAAGCCATGCATGTCTCAGTACAAGCCAAATTAAGGTGAAACCGCGAAAGGCTCATTAAATCAGTTATGGTTCCTTAGATCGTACCCACATTTACTTGGATAACTGTGGTAATTCTAGAGCTAATACATGCAAACAGAGCTCCGACCGGAGACGGAAGGAGCGCTTTTATTAGATCAAAACCAATCGGTGGCGGTTTCGCCGTCATCGTACAACTTGGTGAATCTGAATAACTTTACGCTGATCGCACGGTCTCGCACCGGCGACGCATCTTTCAAATGTCTGCCTTATCAACTGTCGATGGTAGGTTCTGCGCCTACCATGGTTGTAACGGGTAACGGGGAATCAGGGTTCGATTCCGGAGAGGGAGCCTGAGAAACGGCTACCACATCCAAGGAAGGCAGCAGGCGCGCAAATTACCCACTCCCGGCACGGGGAGGTAGTGACGAAAAATAACGATACGGGACTCATCCGAGGCCCCGTAATCGGAATGAGTACACTCTAAACCCTTTAACGAGGATCAATTGGAGGGCAAGTCTGGTGCCAGCAGCCGCGGTAATTCCAGCTCCAATAGCGTATATTAAAGTTGTTGCGGTTAAAAAGCTCGTAGTCGAATTTGTGTCCCGCGCCGCCGGTTCATCGTTCGCGGTGTTAACTGGCGTTTCGCGGGACGTCCTGCCGGTGGGCTTAGCTCGAGAGGGCGGCCCAACTCAATCCCGCCGCGGTGCTCTTCATTGAGTGTCGAGGTGGGCCGGCACGTTTACTTTGAACAAATTAGAGTGCTTAAAGCAGGCTAAAACTTCGCCTGAATACTGTGTGCATGGAATAATGGAATAGGACCTCGGTTCTATTTTGTTGGTTTTCGGAACCCCGAGGTAATGATTAATAGGAACGGATGGGGGCATTCGTATTGCGACGTTAGAGGTGAAATTCTTGGATCGTCGCAAGACGGACAGAAGCGAAAGCATTTGCCAAAAACGCTTTCATTGATCAAGAACGAAAGTTAGAGGTTCGAAGGCGATCAGATACCGCCCTAGTTCTAACCATAAACGATGCCAGCTAGCGATCCGCCGACGTTCCTCCGATGACTCGGCGGGCAGCTTCCGGGAAACCAAAGCTTTTGGGTTCCGGGGGAAGTATGGTTGCAAAGCTGAAACTTAAAGGAATTGACGGAAGGGCACCACCAGGAGTGGAGCCTGCGGCTTAATTTGACTCAACACGGGAAACCTCACCAGGCCCGGACACCGGAAGGATTGACAGATTGAGAGCTCTTTCTTGATTCGGTGGGTGGTGGTGCATGGCCGTTCTTAGTTGGTGGAGCGATTTGTCTGGTTAATTCCGATAACGAACGAGACTCTAGCCTGCTAAATAGGCGTATTTCGACATCCCAAATGCCGGCTGGAGCCGGGTTCGCCCGGTCTCTATGTGCGGTTTTTACTGTCGGCGTACAAACAATTCTTCTTAGAGGGACAGGCGGCTTCTAGCCGCACGAGATTGAGCAATAACAGGTCTGTGATGCCCTTAGATGTTCTGGGCCGCACGCGCGCTACACTGAAGGAATCAGCGTGTCCTCCCTGACCGAGCGGTCCGGGTAACCCGCTGAACCTCCTTCGTGCTAGGGATTGGGGCTTGCAATTGTTCCCCATGAACGAGGAATTCCCAGTAAGCGCGAGTCATAAGCTCGCGTTGATTACGTCCCTGCCCTTTGTACACACCGCCCGTCGCTACTACCGATTGAATGATTTAGTGAGGTCTTCGGACCGGTGCGCGGTGGCGTTTCGACGTTGCCGATGTTGCTGGGAAGATGACCAAACTTGATCATTTAGAGGAAGTAAAAGTCGTAACAAGGTTTCCGTAGGTGAACCTGCGGAAGGATCATTAACGTGTAAATGTTGTTGTTTAGTTGTCACACATACACACACATTTTGTCTGTGCTGATCAACAAAAAACACACATACATACACTATTCGTATGATGATCAATTCTCATACAAAATTCTTTATTATGCGTCGAACGGAAAAGCAACAACGGGTCGTCTTGCATTAAGCGGATCTGTTGTTACGTTTTTCGATTTATTTTATAAATCGATTGTAAACGTGCCGTAAACGACGTTTTCAAAGAATTTTTTCGAACATTAACACGAATCAATATTGTCGAAAGATGGTTATGTGCTAACGTTTTATTATTGCTTTCGCAGTGCCGGTCTTAGCGTATTTCCATCATCGTATTCGCTTCGAAAAAAAGTACTAATACACAGTGGTGGTGTATAATTAATGTGCAAGAGATGTTGTTGTTGTTGTTGTAGTATTTGTATATGGTTGGAGTTATTTATAATAACAAACAAGAATGAATGAATGAATAATAATGGTGTCTGCCAATACGATCGTACTTTATGTACACGACTAAAACTTTATACATACAAACCATAATAATAAATAAACTCGAAACAACCAACAACAAAATTAATACGCTACTGTACATACAAATACACATTTATACATACCATCATTTTACTTAACCGATGGTGAGTGATGTTTGAAAAATAAACGCTTAGGCTTACGGTTTTGTAAGCCAGTCTTTGCGTATTTTCTTCATCGTATTCGCTTCGGAAAAAAGAAAATAAAGATGGTGTATAATTAATGTGTAAAAGAGATGTTGTAGTTGTAATTTAATTTGTAAATGGTTGGAGTTTATTAATAAATAAAAGGGGCTGTCTATTCGTCTGTACTTTATGTACAAGACTAAAACTTTATACATACAAACCATAATAATAAATAAACTCGAAACAACCAACAACAAAATTAATACGCTACTGTACATACAAATACACATTTATACATACCATCATTTTACTTAACCGATGGTGAGTGATGTTTGAAAAATAAACGCTTAGGCTTACGGTTTTGTAAGCCAGTCTTTGCGTATTTTCTTCATCGTATTCGCTTCGGAAAAAAGAAAATAAAGATGGTGTATAATTAATGTGTAAAAGAGATGTTGTAGTTGTAATTTAATTTGTAAATGGTTGGAGTTTATTAATAAATAAAAGGGGCTGTCTATTCGTCTGTACTTTATGTACAAGACTACAAAAACGTTTTATAACAATAAAAAGCTCGAAACAACCAATAACAAAATATACTACTACTATACTACTATACATACAAACGCACATTTATAAATACATAAAATCAATTTACTTTATCGATAGTGAGTGATGTTTGGAAAAAAACGCTTAGGCTTACGGTTTTCGGGTACCTGGGTTCCGCATGCGTCGAAGTAATAATTTACTTTAACGACGCGACGAACCGTAGGAATCTAAATAAAAAAGTTTATTAACTTTTTTAGATTCTGTGGGTTTTAAATGATATACGCCCGACTGACGAAGGAACGTTTTGCACTGCCTGTGCTTTTCTTTTGATTCGTTTTTATGTCGACGGACGTTCTTAGAATGCCCACCAAACGACGTATCACACAAAACACCCTACAATTGTATTGTTTGGTAAATATTGTTGTGATTAAGTTTGTAGCTGTGGCGTTTGTTTGAAGAAAACGTCTGGTTTTTCGACATATTTTCTATTTAATAAATATACATAATGCTTATCGCAAAAGGAGCAGAGTTTTATAGAC
>NW_026986644.1:22500-30000 GCF_031307605.1 Tribolium castaneum | reverse complement strand
TTAGCGTTCATTTGACTTTGTACATAGTACAAACGAAGTACGACGTTTGCGAAGTACGACACTCAAAATCATGATTTTCTTGTACGACGTTTATTTGCACTTGCTGTCGACTGCGACGAAGTTTAGCGTTCATTTGACTTTGTACATAGTACAGACGAAGTACGACGTTAGCGAAGTACGGCACTCAAAATCGTGATTTTCTTGTACGACGTTTATTTGCACGCGCTGTCGACTGCGACGAGGTTTAGCGTTCACTTGACTTTGTACATAGTATAGACGAAGTACGACGTTTGCGAAGTACGGCACTCAAAATCGTGATTTTCTTGTACGACGTTTATTCGCACGTGCTGCCGACTGCGACGAAATGCAGCGTTCATAGTACAAACGAAGTACGACGTTCACAAAGTGATGAAGTAAAACGTAAACAATAAATAATAATAATGCAACCCACAATACACTAATTGTGTATTAAAATTGCATAACCTACACGAAGTACGACGTTCAAGAATACTAAAGAATTTTATTTGTGTTGTATATAATGAAAAAACAGCAAATTTTTTTGCAAATTACGTATCTGTAAATAAATGTAAACATTTAGCAACTAATCAAAATTGTTTTTTTTGCCTAGATATTAAAGTAAAACATAAAAATACATTAAATTTATAAAATGCAACCCGCAGCACACTAGATGTGCATTAATATTGCATAACCTTCACGAAGTACGACGTCCAAAAATATTAATTTTTTTTTATATTGAGGTTAAAAGTGAGAAAACATAAATTAATAATAATGCAACCTGCAATACACTTAATATGTACTGATCTTGCATAACCTTTACGAAGTACTACGTTCAAGTATAAATTAATATTATTGTGACTCGCAATACACTAAATTTGTATCAATATTGCATAACCTACACGAAGTACGACGTTCAAGAATATTAAAGAATTTTATTTGTGTTGTATATAATAAAAAAACAGCAAATTTTTTTGCAAGTTACGTATCTGTAAATAAATGTAAACATTCAGCAACTAATCAAAAATGTTTTTTTGCCTAGACATTAAAGTAAATCATAAGAATACATTAAATTTATAAAATGCAACCCGCAGCACAACAGATGTGCATCAATATTGCATAACTGTTACGAAGTACGACGTCCAAAAATATTAAATTTTTTTTTATATGAAGGTAAAAAGTGAGAAAACATAAATTAATAATAATGCAACCTGCAATACACTTAATGTGTACTGATGTTGCATAACCTTCACGAAGTACTACGTTCAAATATAAATTAATATTATTGCGACCCGCAATACACTAAATTTGTATCAATATTGCATAACTTACACGAAGTACGACGTTTAAAAATATTAAATGTTTTATTTGTAGTTTGCATATAATAAAAAAAAAACAAATTTTGATGTAAATTACGTATCTATAAATAAACGTACACATTTAACAATTAAATAAACATAGTATTTTGGCCTAGATATTAAATTAAAACATAAAAATGCATAATATTTATTAAAATGCAACTTGCAATACACCAAATGTGTATTAATATTGCATAACCTTTACGAAGTACGACGTTCACGAAGTACGTCGTTTACGAAGTGCGACGTTTACGAAGTACGTCGTTTACGAAGTGCGACGTTCACGAGGTACGTCGTTTACGAAGTGCGACGTTCACGAAGTACGTCGTTTACGAAGTGCGACGTTCGCGAAGTACGACGTCTACACATTAGGGCACTCAAAATTATTGTTACGTTGTACGACATTCAGACGTTCCAACTGCGACTAACTACAGCATTCATTTGACTTTGCACATACGACGAACGAAGTACGACGTTTACGAAGTACGGCGCTTAAAATAATTTTGTTTTTATTAATTAATTATTTTTTTTAAAACAAACGTTTTTATAATTAAATTTTATAATGGTTTAAATATAAAATATGACTTTTTAATATTATCAATATTTAAAATATTTTCTCCCTTTTGTGTGTATGCCTTATAGTTATAGAGCTGTGCGCTTCGGTAGACGTCGCCTGTGGAGCTATGTCAGTGGAGCGGTGCGCACATCCAATACCGAGCGGCTGCCTCGATCGGTGTCGCGCTGGTATACATATGGTAGTGGTGTGTGTCGATGCGTTGAGTGAGGCGATATGAACGGTGTAACGGTTTAGTCGAAGTTTATCATAAATGACGACGACAAAACGACCGATTATGTATACGTTCTGCATTTGCTTCCAATTTATCGACGTTTATTGCACATTTCCGCTATCGAATTCGAATAGGGCTTTGCTTGCGAGATTGCTTTATTTTGTGATTTTGTGGCTCGCCCAGTTCCCCACAGCGAGATTGCGGATGCGGCAAAACGTATTCTCTTACGTTGGCGGTCCTTATGCAATCAAACTTTGTTGAACTAACAAATGTTTGTGATTTAAACAAACAAAAATAATAAATGCGTCAACTCTCTAATATCCGAGCGAGAATATTTATATAATATTCGTAACGTTTATGGATTCGAAAGAATTTCATAAATTCACGTCGCATTCAATCTTGCGAAGAGTGAAGAGAATGTTTGAACTTTTAAATCGGCAAAGGTAAAAAATAATATTATAAATATTATTATTATGCCTTTATTGACCGATATATGTGTTGTGGTGTTTAACGACTACGACGACGATGATGACGATACATTTATCTCTATATCGTACGAAGAAAAGAAGAAACAGCGTGGCGTTACTTTCTTATATGTTAGATTGTTTCGCACAAACGCGCATATTCTTCATCTTTATAAACGATGATGATGAGTATTTTATTCTCTCGTCTGTCTCAAAAAACACAAAAACACAGTTCCCTGGTTGATCCTGCCAGTAGTCATATGCTTGTCTCAAAGATTAAGCCATGCATGTCTCAGTACAAGCCAAATTAAGGTGAAACCGCGAAAGGCTCATTAAATCAGTTATGGTTCCTTAGATCGTACCCACATTTACTTGGATAACTGTGGTAATTCTAGAGCTAATACATGCAAACAGAGCTCCGACCGGAGACGGAAGGAGCGCTTTTATTAGATCAAAACCAATCGGTGGCGGTTTCGCCGTCATCGTACAACTTGGTGAATCTGAATAACTTTACGCTGATCGCACGGTCTCGCACCGGCGACGCATCTTTCAAATGTCTGCCTTATCAACTGTCGATGGTAGGTTCTGCGCCTACCATGGTTGTAACGGGTAACGGGGAATCAGGGTTCGATTCCGGAGAGGGAGCCTGAGAAACGGCTACCACATCCAAGGAAGGCAGCAGGCGCGCAAATTACCCACTCCCGGCACGGGGAGGTAGTGACGAAAAATAACGATACGGGACTCATCCGAGGCCCCGTAATCGGAATGAGTACACTCTAAACCCTTTAACGAGGATCAATTGGAGGGCAAGTCTGGTGCCAGCAGCCGCGGTAATTCCAGCTCCAATAGCGTATATTAAAGTTGTTGCGGTTAAAAAGCTCGTAGTCGAATTTGTGTCCCGCGCCGCCGGTTCATCGTTCGCGGTGTTAACTGGCGTTTCGCGGGACGTCCTGCCGGTGGGCTTAGCTCGAGAGGGCGGCCCAACTCAATCCCGCCGCGGTGCTCTTCATTGAGTGTCGAGGTGGGCCGGCACGTTTACTTTGAACAAATTAGAGTGCTTAAAGCAGGCTAAAACTTCGCCTGAATACTGTGTGCATGGAATAATGGAATAGGACCTCGGTTCTATTTTGTTGGTTTTCGGAACCCCGAGGTAATGATTAATAGGAACGGATGGGGGCATTCGTATTGCGACGTTAGAGGTGAAATTCTTGGATCGTCGCAAGACGGACAGAAGCGAAAGCATTTGCCAAAAACGCTTTCATTGATCAAGAACGAAAGTTAGAGGTTCGAAGGCGATCAGATACCGCCCTAGTTCTAACCATAAACGATGCCAGCTAGCGATCCGCCGACGTTCCTCCGATGACTCGGCGGGCAGCTTCCGGGAAACCAAAGCTTTTGGGTTCCGGGGGAAGTATGGTTGCAAAGCTGAAACTTAAAGGAATTGACGGAAGGGCACCACCAGGAGTGGAGCCTGCGGCTTAATTTGACTCAACACGGGAAACCTCACCAGGCCCGGACACCGGAAGGATTGACAGATTGAGAGCTCTTTCTTGATTCGGTGGGTGGTGGTGCATGGCCGTTCTTAGTTGGTGGAGCGATTTGTCTGGTTAATTCCGATAACGAACGAGACTCTAGCCTGCTAAATAGGCGTATTTCGACATCCCAAATGCCGGCTGGAGCCGGGTTCGCCCGGTCTCTATGTGCGGTTTTTACTGTCGGCGTACAAACAATTCTTCTTAGAGGGACAGGCGGCTTCTAGCCGCACGAGATTGAGCAATAACAGGTCTGTGATGCCCTTAGATGTTCTGGGCCGCACGCGCGCTACACTGAAGGAATCAGCGTGTCCTCCCTGACCGAGCGGTCCGGGTAACCCGCTGAACCTCCTTCGTGCTAGGGATTGGGGCTTGCAATTGTTCCCCATGAACGAGGAATTCCCAGTAAGCGCGAGTCATAAGCTCGCGTTGATTACGTCCCTGCCCTTTGTACACACCGCCCGTCGCTACTACCGATTGAATGATTTAGTGAGGTCTTCGGACCGGTGCGCGGTGGCGTTTCGACGTTGCCGATGTTGCTGGGAAGATGACCAAACTTGATCATTTAGAGGAAGTAAAAGTCGTAACAAGGTTTCCGTAGGTGAACCTGCGGAAGGATCATTAACGTGTAAATGTTGTTGTTTAGTTGTCACACATACACACACATTTTGTCTGTGCTGATCAACAAAAAACACACATACATACACTATTCGTATGATGATCAATTCTCATACAAAATTCTTTATTATGCGTCGAACGGAAAAGCAACAACGGGTCGTCTTGCATTAAGCGGATCTGTTGTTACGTTTTTCGATTTATTTTATAAATCGATTGTAAACGTGCCGTAAACGACGTTTTCAAAGAATTTTTTCGAACATTAACACGAATCAATATTGTCGAAAGATGGTTATGTGCTAACGTTTTATTATTGCTTTCGCAGTGCCGGTCTTAGCGTATTTCCATCATCGTATTCGCTTCGAAAAAAAGTACTAATACACAGTGGTGGTGTATAATTAATGTGCAAGAGATGTTGTTGTTGTTGTTGTAGTATTTGTATATGGTTGGAGTTATTTATAATAACAAACAAGAATGAATGAATGAATAATAATGGTGTCTGCCAATACGATCGTACTTTATGTACACGACTAAAACTTTATACATACAAACCATAATAATAAATAAACTCGAAACAACCAACAACAAAATTAATACGCTACTGTACATACAAATACACATTTATACATACCATCATTTTACTTAACCGATGGTGAGTGATGTTTGAAAAATAAACGCTTAGGCTTACGGTTTTGTAAGCCAGTCTTTGCGTATTTTCTTCATCGTATTCGCTTCGGAAAAAAGAAAATAAAGATGGTGTATAATTAATGTGTAAAAGAGATGTTGTAGTTGTAATTTAATTTGTAAATGGTTGGAGTTTATTAATAAATAAAAGGGGCTGTCTATTCGTCTGTACTTTATGTACAAGACTAAAACTTTATACATACAAACCATAATAATAAATAAACTCGAAACAACCAACAACAAAATTAATACGCTACTGTACATACAAATACACATTTATACATACCATCATTTTACTTAACCGATGGTGAGTGATGTTTGAAAAATAAACGCTTAGGCTTACGGTTTTGTAAGCCAGTCTTTGCGTATTTTCTTCATCGTATTCGCTTCGGAAAAAAGAAAATAAAGATGGTGTATAATTAATGTGTAAAAGAGATGTTGTAGTTGTAATTTAATTTGTAAATGGTTGGAGTTTATTAATAAATAAAAGGGGCTGTCTATTCGTCTGTACTTTATGTACAAGACTACAAAAACGTTTTATAACAATAAAAAGCTCGAAACAACCAATAACAAAATATACTACTACTATACTACTATACATACAAACGCACATTTATAAATACATAAAATCAATTTACTTTATCGATAGTGAGTGATGTTTGGAAAAAAACGCTTAGGCTTACGGTTTTCGGGTACCTGGGTTCCGCATGCGTCGAAGTAATAATTTACTTTAACGACGCGACGAACCGTAGGAATCTAAATAAAAAAGTTTATTAACTTTTTTAGATTCTGTGGGTTTTAAATGATATACGCCCGACTGACGAAGGAACGTTTTGCACTGCCTGTGCTTTTCTTTTGATTCGTTTTTATGTCGACGGACGTTCTTAGAATGCCCACCAAACGACGTATCACACAAAACACCCTACAATTGTATTGTTTGGTAAATATTGTTGTGATTAAGTTTGTAGCTGTGGCGTTTGTTTGAAGAAAACGTCTGGTTTTTCGACATATTTTCTATTTAATAAATATACATAATGCTTATCGCAAAAGGAGCAGAGTTTTATAGACAAAGTTGATAGAGAAAAAAAACCTAATAGATATATATACGTATTTATAAAACGTTAATATCATCGGGTTATTCTTTATGTAAACTTAAACTATAACTGCATACTCTTTTCGATAAGTAGAAACAAATGCCACTTTAATTAAATAAAATATTATAAAATATAACGCCGAACGTTTCTTTCGATTGGTCCGTTTCTCACATATACATCACAATTGTAATAACCTTAAGTAGTTATTTTTGTTGTTGTGTGATGATGAAACGATTTCGATGTGGAACGGTGCGTTATGTAATAATATTTTAAATTTGTTTGAAAAGATTACCCTGAACGGTGGATCACTTGGCTCGTGGGTCGATGAAGAACGCAGCTAATTGCGCGTCAACTTGTGAACTGCAGGACACATGAACATCGACATTTCGAACGCACATTGCGGTCCTCGGATATACTGTTCCCGGACCACTCCTGGCTGAGGGTCGTGTCAATTTCAAAGACTGCTCGGTTTTTGTCTTAAACACAGCGCACAATGTTGTGTAGACAATTACGTCGGAGCGTGTTGGGTGCAAATATGACGCGTTACTATAATTGTTAATTGATTGTCGGTTGTCATAATAAAATATTATGCAACGTAGACAACAATAAAAACAATATAAATAATAACGCGGCATCCTAAAACGCAATAGCGGCTGACATTCTTATTAGTTTGTTGGTACAAGTTGGTTTAGACGTAGCACGTCCGATATTAAAAAGCAGCCACAACGCTTAAATTTCGAACGAAGCGATCGTCGTGTCCGAGACGTTAAAGTTGTTTATATGCATATTTTATGCACTATAATTAACAACAACAACATTCTCGCAACGACGTCAGATCGATGTTTGAAATTGTTTGGAGGCAGCCATATAAACGGAATACGTGTAATTATCGTCTGACAAAATAAAGGCAAATTTATATTTGCGACCTCAGAGCAGGTGAGACTACCCGC
>NW_026986644.1:0-17500 GCF_031307605.1 Tribolium castaneum | reverse complement strand
TATTTTAGTGCGTAGATAAGGCTCTTATATAATTTTTTTAGATTTCGCCCCTTGGGGGTGAGTTATTAAACAAAAATCTACAAATAAAGCCTAATCGACACGGTTTTTTGTATATAGGTAGCCCCGAAAATATTAGTAAAAAATATTATAACAAAAACCACCCCTTTGTATTAGGGGGTGAGTAAAGGGTAAAAATGTAAAAATTAAAAAAATTATAAAATTAACCAAATTTAAATATGTTGTGTATTTTAGTGCGTAGATAAGGCTCTTATATAATTTTTTTAGATTTCACCCTTTGGGGGTGAGTTATTAAACAAAAATCTACAAATAAAGCCTAATCGATACGGTTTTTGGCATATACGTAGCCCCTAAAATATTAAAAAAAAATATTGTAACAAAAACCACCCCTTTGTATTAGAGGGTGAGTAAAGGGTAAAATTGTAATAAATAAAAAAATAATAAAATTAACCAAATTTAAATATGTTGTGTATTTTAGTGCGTAGATAAGGCTCTTATATAATTTTTTTAGATTTCGCCCCTTGGGGGTGAGTTATTAAACAAAAATCTACAAATAAAGCCTAATCGACACGGTTTTTTGTATATAGGTAGCCCCGAAAATATTAGTAAAAAATATTATAACAAAAACCACCCCTTTGTATTAGGGGGTGAGTAAAGGGTAAAAATGTAAAAATTAAAAAAATTATAAAATTAACCAAATTTAAATATGTTGTGTATTTTAGTGCGTAGATAAGGCTCTTATATAATTTTTTTAGATTTCACCCTTTGGGGGTAAGTTTTTAAACCAAAATCTACAAATAAAGCCTAATCGATACGGTTTTTTGCATATACGTAGCCCCTAAAATATTAATAAAAAATATTGTAACAAAAACCACCCCTTTGTATTAGAGGGTGAGTAAAGGGTAAAATTGTAATAAATAAAAAAATAATAAAATTAACCAAATTTAAATATGTTGTGTATTTTAATGCGTAGATAAGGCTCTTATATAATTTTTTTAGATTTCGCCCCTTGGGGGTGAGTTATTAAACAAAAATCTACAAATAAAGCCTAATCGACACGGTTTTTTGCATATAGGTAGCCCTGAAAATATTAGTAAAAAATATTATAACAAAAACCACCCCTTTGTATTAGGGGGTGAGTAAAGGGTAAAAATGTAAAAATTAAAAAAATTATAAAATTAACCAAATTTAAATATGTTGTGTATTTTAGTGCGTAGATAAGGCTCTTATATAATTTTTTTAGATTTCACCCTTTGGGGGTGAGTTATTAAACAAAAATCTACAAATAAAGCCTAATCGATACGGTTTTTTGCATATAGGTAGCCCCTAAAATATTCATAAAAAATATTTTAGCAAAAACCACCCCTTTGTATTTGGGGGTGAGTTAAGGGTAAAAATGTAACAATTAAAAAAAAACAAAATTAACCAAATTTAAATATGTTGTGTATTTTAGAGCGTAGATAGGGCTCTTATATAATTTTTTTAGATTTCACCCTTTGGGGGTGAGTTATTAAACAAAAATCTACAAATAAAGCCTAATCGATACGGTTTTTTGCATATAGGTAGCCCATAATATATTAATAAAAAATATTTTAGCAAAAACCACCCTTTTGTATTTGGGGGTGAGTTAAGGGTAAAAATGTAAAAATTAACAAAAAAAACAAATTAATCAAATTTAAATATGTTGTGTATTTTAGTGCGTAGATAAGGCTCTTCCATTAGTTTTTTAGATTTCACCCTTTGGGGGTGAGTTATTAAACAAAAATCTACAAATAAAGCCTAATCGATACGGTTTTTTGCATACAGGTAGCCCCTAAAATATTAATAAAAATATTTAGCAAAAACCACCCCTTTGTGTTTGGGGGTGAGTTAAGGGTAAAAATGTAAAAATTAAAAAAAAACCAAAATTAACCAAATTTAAATATGTTGTGTATTTTAGTGCGTAGATAAGGCTCTTATATAATGTTTTTAGATTTCACCCTTTGGGGGTGAGTTATTAAACAAAAAGCTACAAATAAAGCCTAATCGATACGGTTTCTTGCATATAGGTAGCCTATAAAATATTAATAAAAAATAATTTTAGTAAAAACCACCCCTTTGTATTTGGGGGTGACTTAAGGGTAAAAATGTAAAAATTAAAAAAAAAACAAAATTAACCAAATTTAAATGTTGTGTATTTTAGAGCGTAGATAAGGCTCTTATATAATTTTTTTAGATTTCACCCTTTGGGGGTGAGTTATTAAACAAAAATCTATAAATAAAGCCTAATCGATACGGTTTTTTGCATATAGGTAGCCCATAATATATTAATAAAAAATATTTTAGCAAAAACCACCCCTTTGTATTTGGGGGTGAGTTAAGAATAAAAATGTAAAAATTAACAAAAAAACAAAATTAATCAAATTTAAATATGTTGTGTATTTTAGTGCGTAGATAAGGCTCTTATATTCGTTTTTTAGATTTCACCCTTTGGGGGTAAGTTTTTAAACAAAAAACTACAAATAAAGCCTAATCGATACGGTTTTTTGCATATAGGTAGCCCCTAAAATATTAATAAAAATTTTTTTAGCAAAAACCACCCCTTTGTATTTGGGGGTGAGTTAAGGGTAAAAATGTAAAAATTAAAAAAAAATAACCAAATTTAAATATGTTGTGTATTTTAGTGCGTAGATAAGGCTCTTCCATTAGTTTTTTACATTTCACCCTTTGGGGGTGGGTTATTAAACAAAAATCTACAAATAAAGCCTAATCGATACGGTTTTTTCCAAACAGGTAGCCCCTAAAATATTAATAAAAATATTTTAGCAAAAACCACCCCTTTGTGTTTGGGGGTAAGTAAGGGTAAAAATGTAAAAATTAAAAAAAAAACAAAATTAACCAAATTTAAATATGTTGTGTATTTTAGTGCGTAGATAAGGCTCTTATATAATGTTTTTAGATTTTACCCTTTGGGGGTGAGTTATTAAACAAAAAGCTACAAATAAAGCCTAATCGATACGGTTTCTTGCATATAGGTAGCCTCTAAAATATTAATAAAAAATATTTTAGTAAAAACCACCCTTTTGTATTTGGGGGTGACTTAAGGGTAAAAATGTAAAAATTAAAAAAAAACAAAATTAACCAAATTTAAATATGTTGTGTATTTTAGAGCGTAGATATGGCTCTTATATAATTTTTTTAGATTTCACCCTTTGGGGGTGAGTTATTAAACAAAAATCTACAAACAAAGCCTAATCGATACGGTTTTTGGCATATACGTATCCCCTAAAATATTAATAAAAAATATTTTAGCAAAAACTACCCCTTTGTATTTGGGGGTGAGTTAAGGGTAAAAATGTAAAAATTAAAAAAAAATAACCAAATTTAAATATGTTGTGTATTTTAGTGCGTAGATAAGGCCCTTATATTAGTTTTTTAGATTTCACCTTTTGGGGGTGAGTTATTAAACAAAATACTACAAATAAAGCCTAATCGATACGGTTTTTGGCATATAGGTAGCCCCTAAAATATTATTAAAAAATGTTTTAGCAAAAGCCACCCCTTTATATTTGGGGGTGAGTTAGGGGTAAAAATGTAAAAAATAAAAATAAAGAAAAATTTATCACATTTGGATATAAATAAACAAAAATTTATCACATTGTGTATATCAATGCGTACAAAAGGCCCCTATATTACTTTTTTGGATTTCACTCTTTGGGGGTGACTATTTAACTTTTATAAAAAAAGGTTTTTACATTTCCATAAGTGTCTTCGAATCGATTGACAAGCGGTTTACAATAAAAAAATATATTATAATAATTATAAAAAACAAACACCACTTACTTAAAAAAGCCACCCCTAAAATTGACAAAAAAAAAACAAATACAGTCAGATTAATATAGGTTGTAGCGTGCAAGTACCCTTTGAAATAGAAATAAAGATAATTTAAACAGCGAAGGAACTGGCTTACCTCGGCCTATGATTAGAAAACAGTTTCCTGTATAACTTGCATTCGCCATAACTATAAATAAATCACAAGGACAAACGTCTGACAAAGAAGGCAAATACCTGGATGGGCCATGTTTTGTGCATGGCCAATTGTATGTAGCTATGAGTCGAGTGGGGTTAGGAGAAAATTTAAAAATATATATAACAAACGGACCTCAACAAGGGAAATATAACTATCGCAATGGAAGGACGTTTACCAGAAATGTCGTATTTCGGAATGTTGTAGCAAATAATACACGGCCACACACTATGCAACATAACGCAGATGAACCACTGCAACCTATTATTCTACAAATCTACGACGAATGGAATGATGATTTCGACTGGAATACACTTCCAGAATTTGAAGACAAACTTCTCGGCAATCCTCTTCCAATAATAAGAAGTATTCAACCGTTCTATACCGATTCATAATTAAGGCGGCAAGTATCCACCATGGAGAAGCCTGGTACGTCTGGAGTTAATATTAAACAAACGACAACACACTTACAAATCTCAAGTGACGATGACGAAGATTCTTTATAAAACCTTTTATATTTACTAAATTGAGAAACATATGTTAAAACAATTTAATAAATGTTATGTTTTTAATTGTGACAAGTGTTTTTAATATAATCCATATCATACATAACAACTTACACCGTGTTAAGCCTGAAATAATCAATTTAGCTCAAATTCTATTACGTTAGGTCCAAAAGATCAGTTTGGTTTTAAAAACTATACAACCAGAAATTCGACAAATATTGGCGGCGGTACTTTCAGGGCGCGTATTTTTCACCCGCTAATAGGGAACGTGAGCTGGGTTTAGACCGTCGTGAGACAGGTTAGTTTTACCCTACTGATGACTCGTCGTTGCGATAGTAATCCTGCTCAGTACGAGAGGAACCGCAGGTTCGGACATTTGGTTCACGCACTCGCTCGAGCGGGCGGTGGTGCGAAGCTACCATCCGTGGGATTATGCCTGAACGCCTCTAAGGCCGTATCCTTTCTAGTCAAAGGTGGCAACGATACCTTTAGGAGTTTCGAGAGTCGACAGGCTCAAAACAATGTGACTTTACTAGGCGTTTAACGCTTGCGTACGAACGTCGCACGAGCCCTATTTGCCGTGTGAAGCCACCGATCGGCGGCGGGATCGATCCTTGCCACGTCCGACCAGGCTTCTAGACGGTCAATTATGGGTACATTGTTGTTCGACGTCGAAACTCGGAATTGTCTGTAGACGACTTACGTACCTGGCAGGGTGTTGTACTCGGTAGAGCAGTTTCCACGCTGCGATCTGTTGAGACTCAGCCCTCAGCTTGGGGATTCGTCTTGTCGGCGAGACGAGACCCCGTCAACGTTTAGAAAGCTGAGTGGATAAAAAATATACCCAGCCAGGTACACATTGTTTATATAAAAATTTCTAGTATGCAATGCAATGCAACTTGGGCTAATAACCAACATGAACTTACTATATTTTATTATTACATACGTACCTGGCAAGGTGTTGTATTCGGTAGAGCTGTTTCTACGCTGCGATCTGTTAAGACAGACTCAGCTTGGAGATTCGTCTTGTCGGTGAGACGAGACTCCGTCAACGTTTAGAAAGCTGAGAGGATAAAACAATACACAGCCAGGTACACATTGTTTATATAAAAATTTCTAGTATGCAATGCAACTTGGGCTAATAACCAACATGAACTTACTCTATTTTATTATTACATACGTACCTGGCAAGGTGTTGTATTCGGTAGAGCTGTTTCTACGCTGCGATCTGTTAAGACAGACTCAGCTTGGAGATTCGTCTTGTCGGTGAGACGAGACTCCGTCAACGTTTAGAAAGCTGAGAGAATAAAACAATACACAGCCAGGTACACATTGTTTAATAAATATTACTAGTATGCAATGCAACTTGGGCTAACCAACATGAACTTACTCTATTTTATCATTACAAATAAATTTACCTCTCTAAAAACTCTCACTCTTCTCACCACAATTTAATACACTTTAGTAGTGTACAGCCTTATTTCTCTCAAGTAACAAAAAGACGATGGTGTGGTTGGTGATAGTGATAGAAACCAACTAGTCTTAAAGAGTATGAGTAATAGAGTCAGAGATGAATAATACAAGAGAGAGGAAAGAAAGAGAAAGAGAAAGAGAAAGAGAAAGAGAAAGAGACAGAGAGAAAGAAAGAAATTAAAAGGAAAAGAAGATAGATGAGAGAGAGAGGAGGAAGAGTAGAAGAAAGCCAGCAAATTTATTCGAACGACATACTTCGTTCTACGGACTTAGCACATAGCTCTCGCCTAGCACATAGCTCTCGCCTAGCACATAGCTCTCGCCTAGCACATAGCTCTCGCCTAGCACATAGCTCTCGCCTAGCACATAGCTCTCGCCTAGCACATAGCTCTCGCCTAGCACATAGCGCTCGCCTTGCACCATTCACTGCTTAATAACTACTGCATATAATAAAGTCACGATTGCTCATGTGGTAAAATAGTAATGACACAATCATTTTGTTTAAAGGTATGCAACCAACATTACACAAAACGCGCGCTAAAGTTGCCTAAAACCACGAAGTACTACGTATACTTTAATTGTAACGCAACTGGTTTCACAGTAAACGTGTATGAAAATTGCCTATATTCAAGAAGTACTACATTTGTTTAAATATTGTATTACTGTTACGAAGTACGACGTTTAAATATTATGAATTATTTTTAGTTGTATATAAAATCATAGCTATTTTTGTAAATTAATAATGCAACCCGCAATACACCAAATGTGTATTAATATTGCCTAACTTGTACGAAGTACAACGTTCATTTAAGTGCATTAAATATGGTGCTCTGTGTGATGAAATACGACGTTCATGTGACCATAAAGTAACAAACGAAGTACGGCGCTCACAAATGCAGCACTCAAAATTATTGTTTCATTGCACGACGTTTGCTTTGTTTCTGACTGCGACGAAATGCAGCGTTCATTTGACTTTGTACATAGTACAGACGAAGTACGACGTTTGCGAAGTACGGCACTCAAAATCGTGATTTTCATGTACGACGTTTATTTGCACGTCCTGCCGACTGCGACGGAGTACAGCGTTCAATTGACTTTGTACATAGTACAGACGAAGTACGACGTTTGCGAAGTACGGCACTCAAAATCGTGATTTTCTTGTACGACGTTTATTTGCACGTGCTGTCGACTGCGACGAAGTTAAGCGTTCATTTGACTTTGTACATAGTACAGACGAAGTACGACGTTTTCGAAGTACGGCACTCAAAATCGTGATTTTCTTGTACGACGTTTATTTGCACGTGCTGCCGACTGCGACGGAGTACAGCGTTCAATTGACTTTGTGCATAGTACAGACGAAGTACGACGTTTGCGAAGTACGGCACTCAAAATCATGATTTTCTTGTAAGACGTTTATTTGCAGTTGCTTCCGACTGCGACGAAGTACAGCGTTCAATTGACTTTGTACATAGTACAGACGAAGTACGACGTTTGCGAAGTACGGCACTCAAAATCATGATTTTCTTGTAAGACGTTTATTTGCAGTTGCTTTCGACTGCGACGAAGTACAGCGTTCAATTGACTTTGTACATAGTACAGACGAAGTACGACGTTTGCGAAGTACGGCACTCAAAATCATGATTTTCTTGTAAGACGTTTATTTGCAGTTGCTTCCGACTGCGACGAAGTACAGCGTTCAATTGACTTTGTACATAGTACAGACGAAGTACGACGTTTGCGAAGTACGGCACTCAAAATCATGATTTTCTTGTACGACGTTTATTTGCACTTGCTGTCGACTGCGACGAAGTTTAGCGTTCATTTGACTTTGTACATAGTACAAACGAAGTACGACGTTTGCGAAGTACGACACTCAAAATCATGATTTTCTTGTACGACGTTTATTTGCACTTGCTGTCGACTGCGACGAAGTTTAGCGTTCATTTGACTTTGTACATAGTACAGACGAAGTACGACGTTAGCGAAGTACGGCACTCAAAATCGTGATTTTCTTGTACGACGTTTATTTGCACGCGCTGTCGACTGCGACGAGGTTTAGCGTTCACTTGACTTTGTACATAGTATAGACGAAGTACGACGTTTGCGAAGTACGGCACTCAAAATCGTGATTTTCTTGTACGACGTTTATTCGCACGTGCTGCCGACTGCGACGAAATGCAGCGTTCATAGTACAAACGAAGTACGACGTTCACAAAGTGATGAAGTAAAACGTAAACAATAAATAATAATAATGCAACCCACAATACACTAATTGTGTATTAAAATTGCATAACCTACACGAAGTACGACGTTCAAGAATACTAAAGAATTTTATTTGTGTTGTATATAATGAAAAAACAGCAAATTTTTTTGCAAATTACGTATCTGTAAATAAATGTAAACATTTAGCAACTAATCAAAATTGTTTTTTTTGCCTAGATATTAAAGTAAAACATAAAAATACATTAAATTTATAAAATGCAACCCGCAGCACACTAGATGTGCATTAATATTGCATAACCTTCACGAAGTACGACGTCCAAAAATATTAATTTTTTTTTATATTGAGGTTAAAAGTGAGAAAACATAAATTAATAATAATGCAACCTGCAATACACTTAATATGTACTGATCTTGCATAACCTTTACGAAGTACTACGTTCAAGTATAAATTAATATTATTGTGACTCGCAATACACTAAATTTGTATCAATATTGCATAACCTACACGAAGTACGACGTTCAAGAATATTAAAGAATTTTATTTGTGTTGTATATAATAAAAAAACAGCAAATTTTTTTGCAAGTTACGTATCTGTAAATAAATGTAAACATTCAGCAACTAATCAAAAATGTTTTTTTGCCTAGACATTAAAGTAAATCATAAGAATACATTAAATTTATAAAATGCAACCCGCAGCACAACAGATGTGCATCAATATTGCATAACTGTTACGAAGTACGACGTCCAAAAATATTAAATTTTTTTTTATATGAAGGTAAAAAGTGAGAAAACATAAATTAATAATAATGCAACCTGCAATACACTTAATGTGTACTGATGTTGCATAACCTTCACGAAGTACTACGTTCAAATATAAATTAATATTATTGCGACCCGCAATACACTAAATTTGTATCAATATTGCATAACTTACACGAAGTACGACGTTTAAAAATATTAAATGTTTTATTTGTAGTTTGCATATAATAAAAAAAAAACAAATTTTGATGTAAATTACGTATCTATAAATAAACGTACACATTTAACAATTAAATAAACATAGTATTTTGGCCTAGATATTAAATTAAAACATAAAAATGCATAATATTTATTAAAATGCAACTTGCAATACACCAAATGTGTATTAATATTGCATAACCTTTACGAAGTACGACGTTCACGAAGTACGTCGTTTACGAAGTGCGACGTTTACGAAGTACGTCGTTTACGAAGTGCGACGTTCACGAGGTACGTCGTTTACGAAGTGCGACGTTCACGAAGTACGTCGTTTACGAAGTGCGACGTTCGCGAAGTACGACGTCTACACATTAGGGCACTCAAAATTATTGTTACGTTGTACGACATTCAGACGTTCCAACTGCGACTAACTACAGCATTCATTTGACTTTGCACATACGACGAACGAAGTACGACGTTTACGAAGTACGGCGCTTAAAATAATTTTGTTTTTATTAATTAATTATTTTTTTTAAAACAAACGTTTTTATAATTAAATTTTATAATGGTTTAAATATAAAATATGACTTTTTAATATTATCAATATTTAAAATATTTTCTCCCTTTTGTGTGTATGCCTTATAGTTATAGAGCTGTGCGCTTCGGTAGACGTCGCCTGTGGAGCTATGTCAGTGGAGCGGTGCGCACATCCAATACCGAGCGGCTGCCTCGATCGGTGTCGCGCTGGTATACATATGGTAGTGGTGTGTGTCGATGCGTTGAGTGAGGCGATATGAACGGTGTAACGGTTTAGTCGAAGTTTATCATAAATGACGACGACAAAACGACCGATTATGTATACGTTCTGCATTTGCTTCCAATTTATCGACGTTTATTGCACATTTCCGCTATCGAATTCGAATAGGGCTTTGCTTGCGAGATTGCTTTATTTTGTGATTTTGTGGCTCGCCCAGTTCCCCACAGCGAGATTGCGGATGCGGCAAAACGTATTCTCTTACGTTGGCGGTCCTTATGCAATCAAACTTTGTTGAACTAACAAATGTTTGTGATTTAAACAAACAAAAATAATAAATGCGTCAACTCTCTAATATCCGAGCGAGAATATTTATATAATATTCGTAACGTTTATGGATTCGAAAGAATTTCATAAATTCACGTCGCATTCAATCTTGCGAAGAGTGAAGAGAATGTTTGAACTTTTAAATCGGCAAAGGTAAAAAATAATATTATAAATATTATTATTATGCCTTTATTGACCGATATATGTGTTGTGGTGTTTAACGACTACGACGACGATGATGACGATACATTTATCTCTATATCGTACGAAGAAAAGAAGAAACAGCGTGGCGTTACTTTCTTATATGTTAGATTGTTTCGCACAAACGCGCATATTCTTCATCTTTATAAACGATGATGATGAGTATTTTATTCTCTCGTCTGTCTCAAAAAACACAAAAACACAGTTCCCTGGTTGATCCTGCCAGTAGTCATATGCTTGTCTCAAAGATTAAGCCATGCATGTCTCAGTACAAGCCAAATTAAGGTGAAACCGCGAAAGGCTCATTAAATCAGTTATGGTTCCTTAGATCGTACCCACATTTACTTGGATAACTGTGGTAATTCTAGAGCTAATACATGCAAACAGAGCTCCGACCGGAGACGGAAGGAGCGCTTTTATTAGATCAAAACCAATCGGTGGCGGTTTCGCCGTCATCGTACAACTTGGTGAATCTGAATAACTTTACGCTGATCGCACGGTCTCGCACCGGCGACGCATCTTTCAAATGTCTGCCTTATCAACTGTCGATGGTAGGTTCTGCGCCTACCATGGTTGTAACGGGTAACGGGGAATCAGGGTTCGATTCCGGAGAGGGAGCCTGAGAAACGGCTACCACATCCAAGGAAGGCAGCAGGCGCGCAAATTACCCACTCCCGGCACGGGGAGGTAGTGACGAAAAATAACGATACGGGACTCATCCGAGGCCCCGTAATCGGAATGAGTACACTCTAAACCCTTTAACGAGGATCAATTGGAGGGCAAGTCTGGTGCCAGCAGCCGCGGTAATTCCAGCTCCAATAGCGTATATTAAAGTTGTTGCGGTTAAAAAGCTCGTAGTCGAATTTGTGTCCCGCGCCGCCGGTTCATCGTTCGCGGTGTTAACTGGCGTTTCGCGGGACGTCCTGCCGGTGGGCTTAGCTCGAGAGGGCGGCCCAACTCAATCCCGCCGCGGTGCTCTTCATTGAGTGTCGAGGTGGGCCGGCACGTTTACTTTGAACAAATTAGAGTGCTTAAAGCAGGCTAAAACTTCGCCTGAATACTGTGTGCATGGAATAATGGAATAGGACCTCGGTTCTATTTTGTTGGTTTTCGGAACCCCGAGGTAATGATTAATAGGAACGGATGGGGGCATTCGTATTGCGACGTTAGAGGTGAAATTCTTGGATCGTCGCAAGACGGACAGAAGCGAAAGCATTTGCCAAAAACGCTTTCATTGATCAAGAACGAAAGTTAGAGGTTCGAAGGCGATCAGATACCGCCCTAGTTCTAACCATAAACGATGCCAGCTAGCGATCCGCCGACGTTCCTCCGATGACTCGGCGGGCAGCTTCCGGGAAACCAAAGCTTTTGGGTTCCGGGGGAAGTATGGTTGCAAAGCTGAAACTTAAAGGAATTGACGGAAGGGCACCACCAGGAGTGGAGCCTGCGGCTTAATTTGACTCAACACGGGAAACCTCACCAGGCCCGGACACCGGAAGGATTGACAGATTGAGAGCTCTTTCTTGATTCGGTGGGTGGTGGTGCATGGCCGTTCTTAGTTGGTGGAGCGATTTGTCTGGTTAATTCCGATAACGAACGAGACTCTAGCCTGCTAAATAGGCGTATTTCGACATCCCAAATGCCGGCTGGAGCCGGGTTCGCCCGGTCTCTATGTGCGGTTTTTACTGTCGGCGTACAAACAATTCTTCTTAGAGGGACAGGCGGCTTCTAGCCGCACGAGATTGAGCAATAACAGGTCTGTGATGCCCTTAGATGTTCTGGGCCGCACGCGCGCTACACTGAAGGAATCAGCGTGTCCTCCCTGACCGAGCGGTCCGGGTAACCCGCTGAACCTCCTTCGTGCTAGGGATTGGGGCTTGCAATTGTTCCCCATGAACGAGGAATTCCCAGTAAGCGCGAGTCATAAGCTCGCGTTGATTACGTCCCTGCCCTTTGTACACACCGCCCGTCGCTACTACCGATTGAATGATTTAGTGAGGTCTTCGGACCGGTGCGCGGTGGCGTTTCGACGTTGCCGATGTTGCTGGGAAGATGACCAAACTTGATCATTTAGAGGAAGTAAAAGTCGTAACAAGGTTTCCGTAGGTGAACCTGCGGAAGGATCATTAACGTGTAAATGTTGTTGTTTAGTTGTCACACATACACACACATTTTGTCTGTGCTGATCAACAAAAAACACACATACATACACTATTCGTATGATGATCAATTCTCATACAAAATTCTTTATTATGCGTCGAACGGAAAAGCAACAACGGGTCGTCTTGCATTAAGCGGATCTGTTGTTACGTTTTTCGATTTATTTTATAAATCGATTGTAAACGTGCCGTAAACGACGTTTTCAAAGAATTTTTTCGAACATTAACACGAATCAATATTGTCGAAAGATGGTTATGTGCTAACGTTTTATTATTGCTTTCGCAGTGCCGGTCTTAGCGTATTTCCATCATCGTATTCGCTTCGAAAAAAAGTACTAATACACAGTGGTGGTGTATAATTAATGTGCAAGAGATGTTGTTGTTGTTGTTGTAGTATTTGTATATGGTTGGAGTTATTTATAATAACAAACAAGAATGAATGAATGAATAATAATGGTGTCTGCCAATACGATCGTACTTTATGTACACGACTAAAACTTTATACATACAAACCATAATAATAAATAAACTCGAAACAACCAACAACAAAATTAATACGCTACTGTACATACAAATACACATTTATACATACCATCATTTTACTTAACCGATGGTGAGTGATGTTTGAAAAATAAACGCTTAGGCTTACGGTTTTGTAAGCCAGTCTTTGCGTATTTTCTTCATCGTATTCGCTTCGGAAAAAAGAAAATAAAGATGGTGTATAATTAATGTGTAAAAGAGATGTTGTAGTTGTAATTTAATTTGTAAATGGTTGGAGTTTATTAATAAATAAAAGGGGCTGTCTATTCGTCTGTACTTTATGTACAAGACTAAAACTTTATACATACAAACCATAATAATAAATAAACTCGAAACAACCAACAACAAAATTAATACGCTACTGTACATACAAATACACATTTATACATACCATCATTTTACTTAACCGATGGTGAGTGATGTTTGAAAAATAAACGCTTAGGCTTACGGTTTTGTAAGCCAGTCTTTGCGTATTTTCTTCATCGTATTCGCTTCGGAAAAAAGAAAATAAAGATGGTGTATAATTAATGTGTAAAAGAGATGTTGTAGTTGTAATTTAATTTGTAAATGGTTGGAGTTTATTAATAAATAAAAGGGGCTGTCTATTCGTCTGTACTTTATGTACAAGACTACAAAAACGTTTTATAACAATAAAAAGCTCGAAACAACCAATAACAAAATATACTACTACTATACTACTATACATACAAACGCACATTTATAAATACATAAAATCAATTTACTTTATCGATAGTGAGTGATGTTTGGAAAAAAACGCTTAGGCTTACGGTTTTCGGGTACCTGGGTTCCGCATGCGTCGAAGTAATAATTTACTTTAACGACGCGACGAACCGTAGGAATCTAAATAAAAAAGTTTATTAACTTTTTTAGATTCTGTGGGTTTTAAATGATATACGCCCGACTGACGAAGGAACGTTTTGCACTGCCTGTGCTTTTCTTTTGATTCGTTTTTATGTCGACGGACGTTCTTAGAATGCCCACCAAACGACGTATCACACAAAACACCCTACAATTGTATTGTTTGGTAAATATTGTTGTGATTAAGTTTGTAGCTGTGGCGTTTGTTTGAAGAAAACGTCTGGTTTTTCGACATATTTTCTATTTAATAAATATACATAATGCTTATCGCAAAAGGAGCAGAGTTTTATAGACAAAGTTGATAGAGAAAAAAAACCTAATAGATATATATACGTATTTATAAAACGTTAATATCATCGGGTTATTCTTTATGTAAACTTAAACTATAACTGCATACTCTTTTCGATAAGTAGAAACAAATGCCACTTTAATTAAATAAAATATTATAAAATATAACGCCGAACGTTTCTTTCGATTGGTCCGTTTCTCACATATACATCACAATTGTAATAACCTTAAGTAGTTATTTTTGTTGTTGTGTGATGATGAAACGATTTCGATGTGGAACGGTGCGTTATGTAATAATATTTTAAATTTGTTTGAAAAGATTACCCTGAACGGTGGATCACTTGGCTCGTGGGTCGATGAAGAACGCAGCTAATTGCGCGTCAACTTGTGAACTGCAGGACACATGAACATCGACATTTCGAACGCACATTGCGGTCCTCGGATATACTGTTCCCGGACCACTCCTGGCTGAGGGTCGTGTCAATTTCAAAGACTGCTCGGTTTTTGTCTTAAACACAGCGCACAATGTTGTGTAGACAATTACGTCGGAGCGTGTTGGGTGCAAATATGACGCGTTACTATAATTGTTAATTGATTGTCGGTTGTCATAATAAAATATTATGCAACGTAGACAACAATAAAAACAATATAAATAATAACGCGGCATCCTAAAACGCAATAGCGGCTGACATTCTTATTAGTTTGTTGGTACAAGTTGGTTTAGACGTAGCACGTCCGATATTAAAAAGCAGCCACAACGCTTAAATTTCGAACGAAGCGATCGTCGTGTCCGAGACGTTAAAGTTGTTTATATGCATATTTTATGCACTATAATTAACAACAACAACATTCTCGCAACGACGTCAGATCGATGTTTGAAATTGTTTGGAGGCAGCCATATAAACGGAATACGTGTAATTATCGTCTGACAAAATAAAGGCAAATTTATATTTGCGACCTCAGAGCAGGTGAGACTACCCGCTGAATTTAAGCATATTATTAAGCGGAGGAAAAGAAACTAACTAGGATTTCCTTAGTAGCGGCGAGCGAACAGGAAAAAGCCCAGCACTGAATCCCGCGGCCGAAACCGGACGCCGGGAAATGTGGTGTTAGGGAGGATCCGTCATCCCGAGATTGTGCGACGCGTCCAAGTCCATCTTGAACGGGGCCACAGCCCATAGAGGGTGCCAGGCCCGTAGTGACCGTTGCCGATAACGGGAGGATCTCTCCTCAGAGTCGGGTTGCTTGAGAGTGCAGCCCTAAGTGGGTGGTAAACTCCATCTAAGGCTAAATATGACCACGAGACCGATAGCGAACAAGTACCGTGAGGGAAAGTTGAAAAGAACTTTGAAGAGAGAGTTCAATAGTACGTGAAACCGTTCAGGGGTAAACCTGAGAAACCCGAAAGGTCGAAAGGGGAGATTCAGCGTGACTCGATAGCGGCGCTAAATGATCATGCGACGAACGGCGTACGCGTCGTTCGCGCCTTTTGTTTATGCGAACCGAAGTCGAACGCGTGCACTTCTCCCCCAGTAGGACGTCGCGATCCTTTGGGTGTCGATCTAAGGCCCGCGGTGGAGCCCGTTCGAACGGTTCGCCGTTTCGGACGAACCCGCGGTGTTTCCCGGTCGACTCGCTCGAAGGTATGCATATGGCGCCGGGCCGCTACACAGTTAGCGTCCGACCATTGGCAAGCGCGTTCGTTTATGACGGTAATCGCACCTGGTGTCGGTTCTGTCTACGAATGGCTGTTCGCCAATGAGTTCTCGGACAGACTCGGTTGAAACGCCGATCTGCGACGCTATAGCTTTGGGTACTTTCAGGACCCGTCTTGAAACACGGACCAAGGAGTCTAGCATGTGCGCGAGTCATTGGGACATGACTAAACCTAAAGGCGCAATGAAAGTGAAAGTTCGTCTTGCACGGACTAAGGGAAGATGGGCGGCCGTTACGGCTGTCGCCCCGCACTCCCGGGGCGTCTCATTCTCATTGCGAGAAGAGGCGCACCAAGAGCGTACACGCTGGGACCCGAAAGATGGTGAACTATGCCTGGTCAGGACGAAGTCAGGGGAAACCCTGATGGAGGTCCGTAGCGATTCTGACGTGCAAATCGATCGTCGGAACTGGGTATAGGGGCGAAAGACTAATCGAACCATCTAGTAGCTGGTTCCCTCCGAAGTTTCCCTCAGGATAGCTGGCGCTCGTCGCTTACGAGTTTCATCCGGTAAAGCGAATGATTAGAGGCATTGGGGTCGAAACGGCCTCAACCTATTCTCAAACTTTAAATGGGTGAGATCTCCGGCTTGCTCGAACTTTATATGAAGCCGCGAGACTCGAATCAGAGTGCCAAGTGGGCCATTTTTGGTAAGCAGAACTGGCGCTGTGGGATGAACCAAACGCCGAGTTAAAGCGCCTAAATCGACGCTTATGGGATACCATGAAAGGCGTTGGTAACTTAAGACATCAGGACGGTGGCCATGGAAGTCGGAATCCGCCAAGGAGTGTGTAACAACTCACCTGCCGAAGTTACTAGCCCTGAAAATGGATGGCGCTGAAGCGTCGTGCTTATACTCGGCCGTCAGCGGCATGTGCGGTCGGTTATTTAATTAACCGGCCATGAAGCCCTGACGAGTAGGAGGGTCGCGGCGGTGAGCGCAGAAGGACTGGCCGTGAGGCCGTCTGGAGCCGCCGTCGGTGCAGATCTTGGTGGTAGTAGCAAATACTCCAGCGAGGCCCTGGAGGACTGACGTGGAGAAGGGTTTCGTGTGAACAGCCGTTGCACACGAGTCAGTCGATCCTAAGCCCTAGGCGAAAGCCGATGTTGATGTGGTGTAGATATGTCGTTGGTTCGTTTTTAATTCGAACGTAAACGTACGAAGCGAGCACACACCCATTGGGCGAAAGGGAATCCGGTTCCTATTCCGGAACCCGGCAGCGGAACCGTTAATAATTCGGGCCCTCGCAAGAGAGTTCGTCGGGGCAACCCAAAAGGACCCGGAGACGCCGTCGGGAGATCCGGGAAGAGTTTTCTTTTTCTGCATGAGCGTTCGAGTTCCATGGAATCCTCTAGCAGGGAGATATGGTTTGGAACGCGAAGAGCACCGCAGTTGCGGCGGTGTCCGGATCTTCCCCTCGGACCTTGAAAATCCGGAGAGGGCCACGTCGAGG